>NC_140932.1:37941993-38084493 GCF_014529385.1 Adiantum capillus-veneris
ATTGCTAGGATTTTGAGTGTAGAGGCTTAGGGACAAGTGTATCCTAGTGAGGGCATGGTGTTCCTTAAGCTCTGTATGATTCTGGCATGATTTGATGGGTTTCCTTCCGTTTGTGTGTATGTGGGTTGGATGGTGTATTTGAGAGTAGTGAGATTCTAGATCGTGGTTTAATGGGCATTCCATAGTGTTGTATGTGTAGGATGGTCTCAGCTTGACAAGATAAAGAGATTTCCTCCATGTGCCTATTGTGTCATCTGTGTCCTCGATTGACATTATGTTGATCTAGGTTGTGTTGCATGCACTTTATAGGCGGTGTGATTCGCTCCCACAAACATGGGCGCCGTTGCCGGCAATACACGGACTTAGGTAGGTATTCCTACTAACACTTGTGTGATGGCTGCTTGCTTTAGTCTCGGCTAAAGAAAGCAGTTTTCTTAAGTGGATCCGGAAGAGGTTATTCCAGGATCAAGTGGATAGCCAGGAAGCGTTGATGGAGCAAAAGACGCCGTGCACACATTCACACACCCAGACAACTCAACACCATGCAAAGAATCCACTTAAATTCCAATCCACACACATATCCACTCAAGAGCTCAATAAAAATACTACTCGCAAGCTCAATTCAAAGTCCAAAACCTCGACCTACAAGCCCTTACCTGCCCGCAGACACTATAAGGTGAGTCGAGTTGATCTACACTTGAAATCACACTTGATGGTGGTGACCAAAATATACAAGAAAAACCATCAAAAACTCAAAAACTCCAGCCACAAAAGGACTCTTTCAGAACATTGCAAAGCCTTCACCAAACTCCACTTTGTTGGACTTTTTGGAGTAGCGCCAACCCTAATGTCACCGATACAGGGTCATATAGTTTTGCAGAAAGTCGCACCTTCTTCCCTCAATTCCTTGCACACACACATACATGGAAACCTTAGAACTTCCATAGACTCTCCCAAGTGCAAAATTGAAGAGAGAAAGTTCTCATTCACTCCTCCACACACTCGAAATAGGACACGAATGATATGGGACTGCACTAAACCACCTGTAGGAACCCTGCTTTCTCCCACACAGAGGGGTGAAAGTGATGATATTTCCCTTCAAAAGTTCTCCATCATCCAGAACCATCATAGCACCGTGAGTGATGTGTCAAATTTAAGTCTTTTCTCACCAGTTTTGACCATTTGTTGACAGTTTCGGGCCCAATTTTGGGCAGTTTTGACCCTCGACGGGCATTTTTCACGGGAAAACCCCCAATGGACTCCAAAATTCACCAAATTTTGTATTCTTGATCCTTGATACCCAAATCACTTTTGCATATCCCCACATTCCATTTTTTGACCACTTCTAAGGCAGTGCAGGCATCACAGCAATCAGGCACCTCCAAATAGACAGTTATTGCATGTGCCAAACTTCTCGGGTGGGTCGAGGGTGCCCACACCTCCCACTTGCATTATTTACATTCTAGTAAGCACAATCACATTCCCTAGAGCCAAAAGAAGCCACTTGGAACCATATCCAGGGATTTGATACCCTTTCCAGACACATGTGTGTGCCCAACTGTCGACACACAAGCTTGATTATTTACAATGTGCACACGATGCACCATGTTTGAAACTCAAAACCGCTTCTCAAATATCCCAAATGTATGTATTTCCATCCTTTTGTACATATGAACATGCATAAATGCACTACTTTGTACATACCAAAAGGGTTTATCATCATTTCCCAACCCTAGTTGAGCATTTATGCGCAATCAAACAGTGACATAAAACTGCAAAAGTGACCCCAAAATTCCTCCAAGATCATATGGAAACTCATCAATTTTCATAGCGCCACCTATGTGCCCAAGAATTCCACTCACATCAAAGAATAAAGCATCTATCTTCTTGCATGAACGCGACCACCCGCATGGTACTTTGTTCCAATCAGCCAAACCCACAAATACCTCAAAATGCACCTCATAACTAGAGCTCATTTGATTGACAACCATAAATCCTAGGTTATCTTCTTGATGCATTGAATGCTCTTCATTCCCCATGCCCAAGAGATAGTCACTCCAGTGAAAGTCTTGAAGATGATTTCATGATCATTAACATAACCATGAGAGAGATCATGATGTATTTACAAGTTATTGAGGTGCTACAAATGATTTATTGGGTTGATGGAGTAAGAGATTGTAGAATGGAAAGAGTGGAGAATAGAGTTTGCACCTCCTCCAAAGAGGAGGGTTAGGAGGGAGGATGTGAAAGAGGGAGAGTTGGGGTTTTCTCTACTATTGATCAAGAAAAAACATGAAGTTGAAAATATAGGTGTGTGTCCTTGAGTCTCTCCAAGGGGGGACTATTTATAGTTGTGTAGGAGTGGGATTATGCTACACTTAATTAGAGTAAGTGATTAGACCTAATTAAGTGTCCTTTGACCACTCATTGAATATTGGACATAAAAGGGACTATTTATTCACCAAAAATATCATTTTAGACCGTGAAGGCTCCATAGGGGTGCATAATGTAGGTGGGCTCCACCATGAGGCCCTACGGGTGGCTCCTTCGGGGTATCTCAACTTGTCTGTCTTGGCATTTAGAAAGCATCTTTAGGTTGGTCCCATCACATGCAAGTGACCTTGAACACTCATTTCTCGAAGATGAGTAGGGAAAAATAAGATCTCACCCTCTTGATTTACTTGATTTACAGTTCCCTTTTGCTGCGAATCTGACAGATTTACACTATTTTGACCATAACTTTTTACCTGTAGCTCGGAATGACATGCTTCAAAAGGCAAAATTGACCTTCTCAACATGTTTGATATGAATTTAGACTATTCTTCACGTCCATGCACCAAGGAATTAGGTTTGGAAGGTCCACACTAGGCTAGGGAACCTTTTGCTTCCAAGTCTTCTTGTATGGGCCCTTTGCTTGTATGCATCCAAGGGGAATCATGCTTTTTCAAAAGGCTATGATGCTTAAACAAATAGAGGAGGGCCCAATATTTTTTTCTTGTGAAAAGAATATACAATTGGAGTCTTTTTGAAAGGAGAGAAACTATATGTATATTCTTAAGAGTTATTGGGCCACCTATGTAGGGGGCATAGAAGACTTGTAGAGAGGGACCATAATCTTTGGTAAAGACAAGTGGAGAGTTGATTTCCATGGGAATTTATCTATATGGGGGTGACATGAAAGAAGAATTTTCTCTATCTCTTGCACACCTGGTACTCTCCTCAAGACCAATTCTTTCCCTTTGTGATATAAATCATCCCCGATCAACTGGTAAGGTGTGGCGTTCTTAACTAGTCTATGTCTTTGCACCTTGTCTAAGTGTTTGGGACACTCACCTACTTGTAGAAAGAAGATAATGTCTTTTAGCTTCTCTTGACCTTGATATTTGGGTTCATATAGTTTCACACCTCCTACCGCCATTTGAAGCTTTTCATTTGCGAGTAAGTCTGCTTCCTTGTTATGAGTTCTCGCAATGTGTTGTACTTGTGTTGCTTTAAAACCCTTCATCAAAGCTCTTAAACTACTAAGCCACTCAAACAATGTCCGATTCTTGCACCTCCAAGTCCCTTGGATTTGCCTAACCACTAGCAAAGAATCACCTTTTATAATAAGTCTTTGTATGCCTAATTCTTTGCATTCTTCTAACCCAAGGGTTAGAGCAGCATAATTAGCCTCATTGTTAGAGTGAACATTGGGTAGAGTGATACCTTTTCCAACCATTACCTACTTTTGTGGGTTCAAAATGATGATTCCCCCTGCTGCTTTGTCTTGTTGGCGTTGATAAGCTCCGTCAAAGCATAAAGTATAGGCATTATCAATCTCCTTCACTTTGAACTGTTTTGAGCGTTCCTCTCTTTGTAGTCGTGATCCTTCCCTTTCTCTCACTTTGTAGGTGAGAATGTCTGCAAGTCCTGCTCTTGTGCTATCTTCTACAAGGAAAGTGTATTCAAATTCTTGGAGTTCAAGCACCCACTTTGCTATTCTAGATGAGAGGCTCATGTGTTGTACTACATATGGTAGATTGTGCTCTAAGGTGAGAAAAACAAATGGCACAGGGAGAAGATACGATCGAAACTTCCTTACCGCAAACAAGATTGCAAAGGCCACTTTCTCCATTTCAGTGTATCCCTTCTCGGCCGGAGTCATCACCTTGCTTGCAAAATAGATCAGCCTCATGTATGATGTTTTAGGATCTTTTTGCATCAAAACAACACCAATTGCTTCGAAACCTACACTTGGAGTGACATAGTAGGTCTTCTTTGGATCTGGTGGCATTAGGATTGGGAGAGAGCTAAGAATACCCTTCACTTCCTCAAAACATTTTGCATGTTCCCTCCCCCATTCAAATGTAGATTGGCTTGCCAACCTATGCAAAGGGGCGATGGCTTCTGCTAGGAGATGGATGAAGTGAGACATGTACCTCACTTTGTGGTTGAAGTTCATTAGCTCCTTAGTTGTTGTTGGTGGAGATAATGACAAAAGGGCCTCTACTTTAGAGGGATCCACTTGAATTCCTTGTGAAGAAACCACATGGCCTAGCAAAACCACCTGAGATTCACCGATATGACACTTCTCTGGGTTGAGTTGTCCCCCAAATTGATGGAGCCTCTTAAGCCCCTCTTCAACCTTTTGGCAGTGAAGTGATCTACAACTATAAATGCAGAAATCATCCATAAAGACTCTTATAGATTTTCCAAAGAATGGCTGAAATACAAATATTGTGAATCTCATGAAGGTGCTAGGAGCATTGGTGAGCCCAAAAGGAATTACTGTGAATGCAAAACATCCCCAAGGTGTGATGAAGGTGGTTTTTGGTTGGTCCTCTTCTACTATTCTAATTTGAAAATATCCTGAATACCCATCACACACAGTGTAGCATTCGTGACCTGCTACTTCATTCAAAATTTCATCTTGGAAAGGGAGAGGGAAGTGGTCCCTCTTTGTCGCAGCGTTGAGGGGTTTGTAATCCACGCAGACCCTCCACTTACCATTCTTCTTGGGAGTGACTACAATAGGTGATACCCATTCGGAGTTGGATACTGGATAGATGAAGCCAGCCTTCAAGAGTCGATTCACTTCCTGTAGGAGAGCCTTTTGTTGCACAGATCCTAGTCGCCTTAACTTTTGAGCCACGGGTTTGGTCCCTGGTTTCAATTCAATTCGATGCTCTATTACATCTACACCTCTTATTTGTGAGTAGTCAGTGATAAACAAATTGGGATACCTCCTTAAAATATTGATGTAGGACCTCTTCTCCTCACAAGTAAGATCTTTTGCAAGCATCTTCTCAAATCCTTCTTCAAGGTGGTGGCGTCTTTCATCCCCTCGTGTGTGATTGTCTGTTGGCTTTTCTTCTACTGGAACATCTTGAGATTTGGCGTTGAATACAATTCCCATTACCTCCAAAGAAGACTCCTCTTCACTGGTTGATGCACTGGTTGATGCTTCTTCATCACTTGAGTAAGGACTCTCCTCCTCGCTCTCTTCATTTGCCGTGGTTTCATAGTTGATATCTAGTTGCTTTCCTTCTTGCCAATCATACACCACCGGTTGACCCTTCTTAAAAATCAAACGACCACTTCCCCATTTTTGATCTGCATTCACAGCAATGAGACAAGGCCTCCCTAGGATGATGGGATAGCCCTCCCCCTTAGCTGGCATGACATACATATCCACTCGTCATGTGGCTGGTGCATTGGTCAAGCCAAAAGGCATGACAATGTATTCATAAAGACCAAATGTGGTGCGAAATACGGTCTTTACAATGTCTTGATCAACTATCCTTATTTGATGATAGCCACTTTTTAGGTCAATCCTACTGAAGTAGGTCGATCCTTGTAGCTTATCAAATAGGTCTTCTACCCGTGGAACGGGAAACCTATTCTTGATAGTGATCCTATTTAGTGCTCTATAGTCGACACACATACGATATGTGCCGTCTTTCTTTTGCACTAATAGCACAGGTGAGAAAAATGGAGATGAGCTAGGCCTAACCATGCCCTTCTCAACTAACTCATGCACTTGCCGCATAATCTCCTCTTGTTGAGCTTGAGAAACTCTATAAGGAAGTTTGTTAGGCGGTGAACTTCCTAGAAGAAGTTCAATTGCATGGTCATCATTACCTTGTTTAGGAGGTAGCTCACAAGGGATGTCGTCAATAAAAACATCTTGAAACCCCTTGAGAAAATTGAATAACTCTAATTCCTTTTGGTTGCTTTTATTTTCTTTTGCTAAAGAATTAGATTCATTTTGAGAATCTTTAACAAAAATCATGTACACGGAAATAGAGCTCTTTATTGACTTGTTGAAAGCTGGTGTATGCACAATGGGGATAGTGTTACCCATTTCCTTAGCATCTATATACATGTCTTTTTCCCTAAACTTAAAGGAGATTCTCCTTTTAGGGAATTTAACATTGGCAGCCAGGCGATCAAACCATGGTGCCCCTAGGATTACATCCTCATGCTTGAGAGGAGAGATAAAGAAGTCCTTTTTGTCCACATAGCTTTGAACATGAAGCCTCAATTTCCCGGTAAAGGGAGTGACTGAAGCGTCTTGCTCCTTGAAAGCACTGTCTGCGGGTAGGACATCTCCCATCTCATAGGCTTGTATTCCTAGCTTGGTGGCCAACTCTATACATATAAAATTGTGAGTAGAACCAGGGTCAAAGAGAATAAAAGCATCATGTTCTCTTACCTTTCCCCAAGCATGGCATAGAGGAGATCCTTTGTGGTGAGTTTGGTCAGTCTCCTCCTCTTGGATTTCAACCAAGGAATCTCTAGGAGGATCTTGGCGGTTGTTCTTTTGGGGACAAGCGCAGTACGCATGGCCTTGTTCTCCGCACTTGAAACACTGGTTATCCTTGCGATAACGCTCAAGCTCTTCAAGAGAGAGTTTGTTCTTACCTTTGTAAACTCCCTTCTCTTTAGCTTTGTTGGAGTTGCCCGTAGGAGACTTTTGGACATTGTCCTCCCCTTGGGCTCGTTAGAACCCTTGTTTTCCGTGGGCTTATTATTTCTTTTAGCCCCCGTTTGGCAATTGATTCGAGAGGCCACCATAGTATAGTGTATTACCGCCGATATGGTACGTGGCCTTTGGGAGTTGACATACTCCGCCATTTCTTCGGTTAAGCCCGCACAAAATTGTTTCTTTTGCTCTCCAAAATCCAACTTTTTGAAGACAATGGCTTTGAGTTGTAGGTCCCAAAACTTGTTTACATATTTGTGGATGGATTCATAGGGAGAGAGCTTTAAGCTTCGCCATTCGGTGAGTACTTTGTCTTTGGCATCGGTGGCCAAAAACTACTTCATAATGGAAGCTCTTAAAGCTTTCCATGTTCGTGGAGCTTCACCGTTGGCTCGTAGGCTAGACCACCATGCCTGGCGGACTTTTGAAAGTGCATAGCTACATGGCATAGCTTAGAGGACTCCGTGAAGCCCTCATCTCCAAACGCCGCATTGAACTGTTGGATAAAGGCCAAGACTTTGTCCGTAGAACCAAAGGTACCATCATAGGTAAGGAAAGAGATGCTCTTCCCTCCCTCTTTGAATTTCTTCAGCTTGGACCACCTCTTCCATGCAGCATAGGATTTCCTATGGCCTCTTCTTTTTGATGGTTCAAAGGTTGCAACATCACTTTCTTCAGAAGGTGAAGAATTTGAAGAAGGTGGAGAAGGGGGTTACCTCTTTCTCGCCTTTTTCTTGTCTTGATCTTCGTCGTCTTCACCATCACTTTCATAAGAGGAAGAGGATGAAGAAGATGCAGAAGAGGGTGTCCTCTTTCTCGCATTTTTCTTCTCTTGCTTTTTATCATCCCTCTTTGAATTATGGTGTGGAGAAGAGTGGGATGGTCTTCTCCACTTTGGTGGTGATGGAGAGCGTTTAGCCCGCCGTCTTCGTGGAGCCATCTCAGCCGAGGTGGCGGGAGACTCACTTCTTTCTCGTTCCTTCGGTGGAGGCTCTTGAGTTCTCCTTTGGGAAGGAGATGCATCATCAAGAAGTAAATTCTTGAGCCCTTCGTATGGATTCTCTTCTTCTTCCTGAATCGGAGAGAGACCTCTTTTGGAAGTCTCACAAGGAGGCTTCCTAGGTCTTCTCTCGTCATGGTGATGAGCTTGGAGAATCCCATGAGCACGGAGCTGCCGTTGCACTTCACTTTGGAGAGATGGATTGCCCATGGCTTGTTGAAGCCTAGAAACAAGATAGTTAACAAGCATCGGAGCATCATTAGTAGCTTGCTCATTAGCAAAATCAAAGTTATCAACATTAATTTCACTCTCTTTACTATTGTCAGCCATTCTAACAACTTTTAGGTGTAAGCCTTTTAGGTGTACTTTGGAACTTCAAGCCCTAGTTGCTACTCCTCTTTACCCCTTTATAAAAAGCACTCAAGCTACTGTACCTGTGGCTCGAATACCATTAATTTCAAGGAATAGAAGAGAGGGTCTTTCAACACCAAAACAACATCGGTTCCTGTCAAGCTTCTAATAGCTCAATAGTGGTTAATCCATAGGCAATCCCCATAGGACTTCACTATTAAGACCATAGCTCTCAACTTTGATGCCCCGTTAACTGCATGAAGGTAGGCGCACTGCAAGGCTGAAAAATCCCTATTCTACTTACTCATAGGCAATTAATAATACCAACCATTTATAGCTAGCTTGAGGACCTCCCTTCTTGAGCAAGAAAAGAGAAACCTTGTGCTCTGATACCAATGTAACATTTAATGGCCTAACAACTTGTGTGTAGCGGAAACTAGCATGAACATAGTGGGCATTTCATTAGAATAGATTCCTAATGAGAATTATAAGAGTGCTTGGGTGGAGAGAGCAACAAAAATCATAACACCTAGTTAGATAGCATAAACAATACTTTCAAAAGAGAGAGAAATTAAGCTATTGACAATAGTTGAGGACCGGATTTGCATGGAGCCGGTCCCCCCTCCAAAAGGCTTTGTACTATGGTTTCTCCCATCAAGAGAGACATTGTACAATACAATTCTTTGTGTTCCTTCAAGACTAGCTAGTGCAATGAAGATGAAAGCTTCATGCACTAAGAAAAACACTTAGCAAACACAACATTAATTATCCCCGGTCTCAAACCCAAGACCTCACACACCTTCGAAGATGGTAAGAGCTAGCAGGGTATGAGAGTAGATTGAGAGGAAGAAGGAGTATCTTACGAGAAAGATGTACATCTCCTCACAAAATCACTCATATTAGAATAGCTTAGCTTAGTAATTAGCATGGTAGAGGAGATGAGCATGCATTGAAGCTTGGCTCTTGGTTGGATTTGCATCCACATGCCAAGAGTGTGTCGATGTAGGCTTCTATCTCACAAGCTTGGAGTAGGTGATGAGCTCTCCATTAAAGCTTGGGAAGAGATAGTCTTCTTTTCTTCACACATGAGATTGTGTGAGTGTGTGTGTGATAATGCCTTGCAAAAATCAGCCCCCTCTCTCTCTTGGGCGATCCCTCTTGTTATTTTCTCTTGCTCTACCCTCATTGGACCTCCCCAGCCCTACCCAATGGTAATTAAGTAGTATAAGTGATAGCCTTCTGACATGTGTCCCCCTTTCCCCTTTAGTGAGAGCTTTAGGTAATTTAATAATTCAACTAAACTCTCATTGGACCCCTTTTCCTCCTGGCCAATAGGAATCAGGCAAGCCATTGGGCTGCTGAATGCTCATTGGACCCCTTGGGAGACCGTCCAATAGTCTTCTAGAGGACTTAATTCTCATTGGTTCTTTTATTAAGTGTTTTTAAATTAATTAAACTAGATTTACTCTAGCCTAATTCTCATTGGTCCACCTCCAAGGCCATCCAATAGGAATTGGGTACACGTTGTGGGCATCTGGCCTAGGGAGCTGACATGTGTCCCTCATTCCCTTTGTGTAAAGGGAGCTTGTGTGTGTGTGTGTGTGTGTGGATTTCTCTCTCATCCCCTACATGCAAGGCTCGCCCCCTCCCAAGTAGGGATTGCAAAGAATTTTTTGTACACACACAAAGCATCCAATTCCCTTAAGGTTGACCTTTGGACACAACCTTTGAATTTTGGAACCTTATCATTTTGGAAGTCTTAATGGGCTGAACCTTAAGGTCTTTTTAGCCCATTGTTGCACATGGCTCTTTTGCAGATGGCCCCCCCTTTGGATCCCTATTTTGCCTCCTTTGGATCCCTACTGTGGCAAGTCTGCCAGCTTAACCAATATTCTAACTTTTATCATTTAGGAGAATTATATATTGATTATTATGACAGTATACATCATAATAGAATAAAAAGATGCTCACCTAGCTTCTTGATGAGATCTCAAATTTGTACATATCTTGATATAAATAAAGTTATGAACTCTTGAATTTAATAAGTTATCTACTTTCCAAACTTTGTCTTAAGTTGTGGAAGTTTAATGCACTTGGTATTGCATTGAGTTTTAATCAAACCATCGACAAGTGTACTATTGCGTAGGTATCTTCAAATGTTTTATACACTGATGTACAGGAGAAAAAACACAAGCCCAACCACCCACATACAAAGACGAGGGAACCCATGCCGAGCGTGATGTTGAAGCCTAGATTGAGGCAATGGAAGACTATTTCGAGCAAAAACTTGGGTGTTTTAGGATCTTCTCAGTCTTGGGAGGATATTAAAGAAGCGGTTACAACACAATATCCTCCACCCGCTCATCGAGACGCCAAAATGAATGAGTTATTTTCTCTAAAACAGTTATCATTATCGGTGGGAGAGTACTACTCCAAATTTGTGACCTTGTGAAGATATGCCCCAAAAATTTCCATTGAGCAACAGGTAGCACGATTCTAATAAAGGATTGAATCATCTGTTGGATACCCATCTTGAAGCAATGAGACCCACATCACTTCAAGATGCTCTCTTAAGGGAAACACCTCTGGGTAAAGAGACGGCTAGGAATCAGGGAAGAGGAAACTTTAGAAACCAAAGGGATGGGCCAAACAATTGGAGCCCTAGACCTGCAAATCAAGCTTATCAACCTCACTCTGTAGCAGCCGCAACTACAACAACTCAACTTGAACATTCTTATGTTTGTTGTTATGAGTGTAATGAGATAGGAAATTATAGGAAAAGTGTCCCAGAAGAAGTGTAACAACTACTAAAAATGCAATTCATGTAGCACCAAATGGTAGGGGCCAACCTGTTCGTCGTGGAGAAAGGAACACAGGAAGAGGTCGTGGAAGAGGATCAATGGCTCAAACTCATGCCATTATTATGGAAGATCCAACAGTAGGATACCTAGCTAATGAGAGAGTGATTTTGCACCCTTGAAACTTGAGAAAGGAAACTTAGGAACAGAAGCATCATCGAACACCTCATCAAATGGAAAGATTTCCCTAAAGAAGATGCAACGTGGGAAGACGATATAGCTCTCCTTAGATATCATCAAGACTTACCTTTGAGATAAGAAAATCTCAATTCTTCAAGTTGGGGAGAATGTAAGGTCTCTGCCACCCTTGGAGAGGAGATTCCCATGTAAAGGAATACATATCAGCCCATTCTTGCCATATACAAAAAGTTACTTTTTTTTATAGTATTTCCACCTTTGATGAGCTAATGATAAATATATTGTTGTAAGATTTTGAAAAATAAAATTTTTACTTTTTTTGTCTTTTTTGTCAAAAAAATAGAAAGTTTTGAGGTGCTTACCCACCTAGACGCGACTGTCTTCTCAAAATCTACCATGTCCTGAATTTCCATAAAAATAGTTGTTTGTCCCAAAAACTGCTAAATATTGCAAGTGTGTGCATCTATCACCTTTTTCTATAGTCATCCAACTCTTCTTTTAATAGCAAGTTTCAGAATTAAATTCTGATAAGCCAAGCTTACTCTAGATAATTAATTTTCATCATAGTGGTAGTAAATTAATTCCTAAGTCTAAGGTATGTGTATGTATGCATGTGCATGGGCATGGATGTGCATGTATATGTATGTGCATGTGTATGTATGTCCATGTATGCCCATAAATGACCCATGCCCATGGACCCATCTCTTATAGAATAATTGACTATGAGCATGGGGCCACTGCATGAGGTGTATCACACAAAAGGGTAAAGAGGGACACCTCTAATGGATAAATAGGAGCTTGTGACACCTCTACTCATTATGTTAGCAAGAGGGGGTGAGCTAGGGAGGTATGGGGATGATTTGGGCAACAAAGAACTTGCAACCCCTATATAAAGGGCATTCACACTCAATTTTAGACACACTTGAACACGCATTGGAGATAGGGAGACTCTGTTGTTGTCGCTACTCGTTGGTGAAGCTTCAACAAGGCTTTGAGAGATCAATAACTTGAAAGCACACTTGGGTAATGTAAATATCTTAATTAATCAAGTTATTATCAATCTCTTCTCTCAATTGGAATCCTTTCCAATTGCTACCATATCATTATTCAATTTGAATCCTTCCCAATTACTACCATATTATTATAAAATTGGAATCATTTTTAATTGTTACTCTATTATCAAATGCTATACTCTTATTAACTTATCCTCAATTGGAAATCAACAATCATTGTACCTATTTTATGGTAATCTCTTTACATTACTTTGCAAATGCTATACTCTTATTCACCTATCCTCAATTGGAAATCAACAATCATTATACCTATTTTATGGGAATCTCTCTACATCACAAGTAATGAAGGTCTCACTGCTCAATTACATAATCAATTGTCTTGATTGCAAGCATAATTCTTCATCAATGTAGCCTAAATGCTTGCGTGAATTAGCTAATCATATTCAAGAATTTTGTTCGACTAAAATGATGGATTGTTCTTGCAAGTAGATATTAGTGATTAATCATGTGATTAGTGTATGGCTTATAACTCATGTTTATCATAAAATTATGGCAAGATTAAGCAAGCATATGTTTTTGGTTTGATGTGTGGAATAACCATGTATGTCTTGGAAGTAAAACACTTATAATCATTTACCCTACTTTCATTGGATTCTTAAACTTTAGCTTACAACTTTTCAAGTTAAGTTAAGTATCTAGTAGTGGAAATGGCACCCAAGAGAACTCGCCATGGTGTATCACACACTCACAATGCATCATGAGTAATTAAGAAGGACAAAACTGCCTAAATATTGAGTTAGTCACAATTTAAAGATGTATCAATTGAACTTGTTAATTTTATTTAAGTTGTATTAATAGGGAAGGATTGTTTGAGAATATATTGTCTAAAGTAGGAAAGAAATGTTTTCCTAGTGGGAAAACTCTCGAACCTTATTCATTCAAAATACTATACCGATATAGTCAAAACTCCCTTTGATAGTCAGGGTGGAGAGCTTAGCGGAGTGAACACTAAAGCAGTGCATATGTGTGCACACATCTTACGGGTTTGTGCCCATAAAGCAAGATATTACTTGTGGGTTTGTGCCTAGGTTGCAAGTTAGTCACTTTGGGTTTGTGCCCATATTGTAGGACAATTTAGTTGTATGGGTAACTAAAGACACGGGAGCAATAAACTCTCGCCAAGAGGAGTGAACACTTGGGGTTGGGATATTTTAATGAAGAAAGGTCGTATGTTGTTTTTCTTCTAGGAAATATTGTCTTGGTGCGGATTTGATAATGGTTGAAGGGCTGTCTTAACGAACTTGTGATGGAAATCATAAAAAGGAACTTTGTGTATGAACAACCATGTTGTAGTAATTAGAAAAGAAGCAAAACAAAGTGTGAATGTGGGGGTGGAAAGTGGGGACTCGCTTAGGTTGTTAGTCAAGGATGGGTGGTCTCGATTCGTCAAGAAACTCTCCGCTCTTATTGATAGAAGAAGAGAAACTAGAGACTTATTGTGCCAAGAGTTGAGAAGTCCCAATTTTACGTGCCTCTGAAAATCATGGGGAAAAAGACATTCGGGGTTTCTCTCTTTTGAAAGGTGAGAATTAGGAATGTCAGATTATTGTGTTAGTTCATGCTTTCCCTACAAGACAGGGCTAGGACCCCTTTTCAATGACTCGGACTCAAGTTACTTGGTGACGAGAATCTATCCATTAGAAATCTTGTCTCTCTGACTATTAGCGAAGAAGATTGAGGAGCCCTCGTCCCTTTCCTCCTTCAAAAAACACACCAAAAAAAACCCCTCCTTCTTTTTTATCCACCCAAGGAGTAAAGACGGCGCCATTGTTGCTTCCTTTTCCTCTTTTTCAATTCTCCAAAAAGAAACTTTATACTTTCCACACATAACCTCTTTTTCCCTTGTCCCTTAAGTCCACTTTGGGACTCTCCTTTTCATATTAAGAAAATCCAATTTTTGCTTACGAAAGCCCCCCAACCACCCTTTACTTTGGTATTCACAAAATTAGGTCCTTAAACATATGGTTTCCGTGCTATCGGTGCTCCCCCATGCTGAAACTTCCAAATACCCACCACGTCAATGTACTGGAACTCTGTCCTGCCGGTTCGAAACCGTGAGAAATTTTTTGGCACTCCAATCTTTTTGAGCCCGTCAGTTGAAAACTGCCAAAAAATGACACAATATTTGTGATCGCATCACATTCACCTTGGTGTATCCAGCCGCCCATGATTTCAATTTGCAAGCCATCAATTTCTACTAACTCCACACAGTGCATGCTACCTTGCCAAACCTAGTCAAGGCAAAAAAAAAAAACACATGATGGTACGCCTTTTAATGTGGATAATGTGGCACACACCCGGCCCCGGCAAACTTTTAAATGGCCATAACCTTCCCATCTCGACTCTGATCGTCAATCCGAAAAGACCGGCATGCTCCACAACTTGAGCTTCACATGACTATACACTGACGTCAACTTTGACCATACGTCCCATCTACCCTTTCCGTTGGGGATCTGCAAAACCTTCCAACTCCGAACTAGCATATCTTTCACAATGAAGCTCTACTTGAGGAACCGTCTGGATGAGGGCTCTAGATCATCTTGAACCCTACATTCCAGGGCACATTCCCCACATTTTGGACACCTTGATCTTCCATCCTAACTATCCCAATTTGGAGGCCCCCTGGCCTAAAAAACCACTTTGAGCATACATTTTCACAGCCATTGTCTTGCCCAGGTCTCCCACATTGGCTTTAGCCCTTTACCATGCACCATTCTGTATACACAACATTGCACCTAACACTTTCCAGCACGGACCAACTTTGGTTGCACCATCATTGCCTACCCCTGACTTGAACATTTATGTTCAACCACAAGCATATTTATAGAACTTGAAACCTGCAAATTTTTCTAGCACTCAAGCATATTGAAAAAGGCACAACCATATGTACAATATGTGCAATATGTACAACACTGCATATCCGCTACTCCCAAGTCTCCTTAGAGAGCAACACCCCGTTCACCCTGTTTCTAAGTAGCTTGCCATTTGCCCTTACTAATTGATAGGTCCCATTTGGAAAAGTTTTTTGTACCTAGTACGGACCTCTCCACTTCTTTTGGAAAGTAAAATCCAAATAGCTCTTGTACTTCATCACCAAATCACCTTCTTCTATTCTTTTATCAGGAAAACTCTTATTAAACTTAGTAATTCGCTTCTCTCGCTGCTTTACATAATAATCTACGGCTGCCTCCCTGTTCATTTGCAAAGTTTGGAGACTAACAATTTGATCCTATAGCATCCCTTGTTGTGTGGCATAGACTCGTCACATCCCCTTCAAAGCACCCAATTGCATATGCACTGGCAACACCTCCTCCTTGCCATAGACGAATTAAAATGGGGTAGAATTGGTCGCCACCTTGTAGGATGTTACGCCCACAAACATTTTTTGAGATTCACTTCCCACTCCGCTTCTTGCTTGTAAACATATTTTGTCAGCATCTTTATGATTGGCTATTTGCACTTTCTACCAAACTGTTGCATTGGGGATGATAAGGCAAAGAAAATTGGTGTTGATAAATAGCTAGCTTCTCTACTAAAGACTTCATAAGTTTACTCCTAGATCCCTGTCCTCTATCCGACACGAGCACCCATGGCACTCCAAAATGAAAACAGATGCTGTCAAAAATAGACCAAGCTACCACATGAGCATTTACCTCCTTCACAGCTTTGGCTTCGACCCACCTGGTCAGGTAGTCAATCACCACGACAATGTATTTTTTTGCATTTGTTGACTTTGGGAGTGGACCAATGGCATCCAGGCCCCACTTTTCAAAAGCATTATGGGCAATGATATCTCCTTGCAACTCGGCTATCAGCCTCCTCTCACCCATAGTCTGACATTCATGGCAAGTTTTGCACCAATAGTGCACATCACGTACTATCAACGACCACCAAAACACTTCTCTCAAGATTTGAAACAAAACCCCCACTCTCCTCATGACATTGGTACAGTACCATAATGATCTCTTCCTTATAAAGTACCCTTTGCAACACTTCATCCCGTCCATAGGTCATAAGATCCTTCCCTATCAGTGTAGACTTGCGAGACTTTTGCACTATCCTCTGCTTTTGTAGCTGAGACAATATTTTGGAGCACAAACCGGTGCTCAAAAAGTCTTCAACCTCCTTTAAGGTCTCACGACCAGCATAGGTGGCTGGGGCCACATATATCCCTGTAGCTTGCACTTGTACCTTGCTACTTGCAAGCTAATCTACCTCTTGCTTCTGCTCTCTCCTAACATGCTTGAATTGAACCTTCTCACAAAACTTCAATAACTTCTTGATGGTATAGAGCCAAGGCTTTAATGAATCTCGTTTCACCTGCCACTGGCCCAACATTGATGACTAGCAGTGCATCACCTTTCACCACCAACCTTGAGATACCAAACTGGGCACACTGCTTCAAACCTAAATGGAGGGTGGGATACTCTGCTTCATTATTGGTATGAACATCTTCCAAGTCGTAGGCTTTTGAAAAGACCACCTTGTTGTGTGTATCACACACCTCCACGTGCCTTTTGTATTACCATCCTATATGCTCCATCAAACCACATGGTAAAAGCTCCCGCTAAATCGGGTTCCTCCTTGGTTTCATTATGCACCACCCTGGGATAGATTGGCAAATCAACTACCTTGCAGACTAAAATATCTGCTAGGTGAGATCAACTTGTATGGTCAATTTTGAATTCAAAATTGAACTCTTGTAGCTCTATCACCCACTTCATGATCCGTTTCCTTGGCTCAAGTGCAGCACTACCTCCGGCAAGAATTTGTTGGGAGTTAGCACAAAAAACTTTCACACGATGAGATACACCTTGAACTTCCTGCAGGCAAACTAGGTCCATGACCCACTGTTCGGCTTTGGTGTAGGTCACCTCCCCAAGACTTATCACCCTGCTTTCAAAATAAATAGGTTTATAGCTTCTTCCCACCTTTTGCAATAGTATTTGTCCCAATGGCTACGGTGCCTACCGTCATGGAAACATAAAAATCATCTTCATGATTGGGAGGACACACGTAGGCAGTTGGCACAGAATTTCCTTCACCCTGTCAAAAGCTACTTGAGCCTCTTCATCCCATTCAAAGCCATGCACTTGATGTGCCCTCTTTTGAAGGGGTTATACATACTGCGATAGCATCCAAAAAAACCTCGACAAATACTTCAACCCTGTGCACGAATGACGCCAAACCCTGCATGCTGGAAGGGCTGCATGCTGGAAGGAGGCTCCATCAAGACTAGAGCCTTGAACTTTTTTGGATCGGCTTCAATTCCATTTTGTGACACCACATGTCCCAACAATGATGCTCGTGGTTGTGCTAATGTGCACCTCTTGGGGTTCAACTGACCTCCCTCTTCATCTAGCCTTTGGAAGGTGGCATAGGAATTTACCAGCCCAAATGGCATCCTACGATAAGCAAAACAACCCCATGGAGAGATGAAGGTAGTCTTCAACTAGTCTTCAAGAGCAATCCCTATTTGAAAGTATCCTAAAATCCATCCATACTGGAATACCTTTCATGGCTAGCCACCTGATTTAAGATCTCATCTTGAAATGGCAATGGGTAGTGGATCCTCTTGGTTGCGGCATTCAATGGCTTATAATTGACACACACCCTCCATCTCCCATCCTTTTTAGGAGTGATAACTACTAGGGAAACCCACTCTGACTCCTTCACAGGGTATATAATACCTGCATCCACAATAATTGATTGATCTCCTACCAAAGGGCTTCCTTTTGTATTTCACCCAATCTCCTTAGCTTCTGCACCTTAGGCTTGTATCCTTCCTTGAGGATTATTTTGTGTTCAACACCTTTGGCTCCTCGCAAATCCTTATACTCCTTTGCAAATAAGTTCGAAAAAGATGCACACAACTGGACATAGCTTTCTTTCTCCTGCTTGATCACCTCTTCAATACCTATGGCATGCACCTGTGTTGGCCTCCTCTTTTGCACAAGGTTCTTCCACAGTGACCCCAAACAAGTCAACATCAATCTTGAGCATATCATCCTCGCTTCCTTCTTCTTTTGTATCTGTGTAACCTTCATCATAGGCATTTTTAGTCTCATACTCATATTTGGTGGTGTCATCCTTGTCCCTCGCCGCCATAGGATGAAAATGGATTTCCTTTGTCTTTAGATCTAGCACCACCTACCTCCCTTTTTCTTTATCAGCCAAGGTAAACACCCGGCTTTTCCAATCCTGTTTGGCACCTATTGCCAATAGCCATGGCCTACACAAGATGATAGGATATGCGCTATCCCCAACTTTCATCACAAAGAAGTCAACTAGGCACTCTATGCCCATCACTTTCACTTTTACATCCTGGGCCACGCCCAAACACCTAGCGTTAGCATGGTTAGCCATCCTCATGCGCACATACGACTTGGCTACCACCCCTATTTTTGTCATAGCTTCCGTCATGATGCAAACATGTGCTCCACCATCTATATAGGCTTGAACCTGCATCCTTTTCTCAATGAAAGCATCCACCAAAGGAAGAACATTCATCGGGCTACCTACTCTGAGTGCCATATTTTGCACTGCCTACACATTTCCCTTACCCCTTAGCAACCTGGTGCTGACGCTAGTCGACCATTGTCACCTCAATGTTGGTTTCAATGCCAATAACTGTCCAAAAGTAATAATAGCTCTTTGACTTTGGACATCTCTCACCAAATCATACTCTAGATAGCCGCACCCAAGCTAGAAACCCATTTTTTTAATCTTGCAATGCCTTCTTTTCTTGCTAGTTTCACGCTTCTCTTTCCCCTCATTAATCACCATTGTCTAGCTGCATAGCCATTGCTAACTCTGCCCAACATGCTTCAGAAACGATCTAGAAACAAGTTGAATTCCTCACTTACATCCTGTTTTAGAGCCTTTAGCCTCACATCCATCTTAAATGGAGATGCTTCTTTGTGAAAATCATGTAAAAATCTTGTCCGTAGAGCCGGCCATGCCTACCTTGTCTCAATCTCCAGAGCTTCAAACCAAAATTGGCCTTTCCGCGCATCACCATTGGGAAGGTTTGCACCTTGCCGTCCTCATTAGACATTCGCAAAGACAATGTAAAATTCAAAATGTGCAAGCCATTCGTCTAGATTCTCTTCACCTGTAAAAATCGGACAATAGCTTCGAGATGCCATCCTTACCAATACAGAAACCCGTATTTTTTGCTTCACCAATGGGAGCAAACAACATGGTCCTCCATGGGGGCACCAGAAGATGGATAGGGGGAAGGGGGTATGCACCCAGAACACAAACAATCTACCTCTCTACAACTCAGGGTAAACACAACACCCCAATCCACTAGGATTCACCTTCAAAATCCGCACTCTTACTCGCAGACCACTGCTTGCACACTTCTTGACTCACCCACACTATACCAGACCACCATAACTTAAACACACCCACAAATTCCATTGTTTCCTACATTCCCATGCACTCAAGCACCGCACACTCTCTCTCCCTTTGCACACATAACCTTGGTGGGGTGCACACGTCGACACACACACCCGGAGACACCCTGTATAAGGGCAAAATAGAGCGGGGGGAAGGAATTCGACACCATAGAAATGATGCAGTTCAAGAGATTTTTCTGTTCATCCATAAAAACTGACACAATCTTCTTTGCGGCACCATAGCCACACCTCGACTTGCCACAAACACTAGCTTGACAGCCTTTCCCTGTAGCTCCCTCGCACACAGGAACACACCTCCGTGATGGCAACACACTCTCTCCTCTTTGACTCCTCGTTACAAAGGAAAGGACCCTTCTTGGTCTCACCCCACACAAAAAAGAGCTCGAAGGACCAACCACAAGAATCCCTTACCTCGCCTCACAAAAGTCCTCTCTTCGTCTTCTTGCTACCTTCACAACATAGGTGCCGAAGAAGATTGGGGAGCCCTCGTCTCTTTCCTCCTTCAAAAAAACACACAAAAAAAAAGCCTCTTTCTTCCCTCTCCTTTTTTATCCACCCAAGGAGCAACGACAACGCCGTCATTGCTTCTTTTTCCTCTTTTCCAATTCGCCAAAAAGAAACCTTATACTTTCCACACACAACCTCTTTTGCCCTTGTCCCTTAATTCCATGTTGGGACTCTCCTTTTCATATTAAGAAAAGGAGGGGAGTTGCAAGCCCTGGATTTACCAGGAAATAGCCAACTCCTAGCAAAACTTTTTGCAGACGATTCTCTCCTCTTCTTGAAGGCGTGCCCCCAGGTCATCAGGAAAGCTGTGGAGATTGTACAAATATGTTCGGTAGCTTCAGGGTCCAAGTGTAATATAGAGAAGTCAAGGCTAATATCTCTATCAGAAATGGCGCATTTGACCCTTCTGACTGGTCAGGGGAGATTGTCACAAAAGGGAATATCTTCAGACATTTGGGAGCACCCTTGGGGTGGACGTAACTCACAAGCAAAGATTTGAGTGGGTGCTTGAAAAAATCAAAACAAAAATGGATAGGTGGGAGTATGCTCTTCTCCCATTCCAAAGTCGGATAAAAGTGATAAATGCCTTCATGATTCCTTAATTGCCTTCACTAGCCCGCTTCTCAAGATGGCTAAATGTCACTGGATAGAGTTCTTAAAGCCAGTAAAAAGGTTTTTACGGAAAAACAACACGAAATCCTCCAGGCCATGGCAATGGGCCCGTTGGGAATCAGTTGCTCAGCCGATGAATCAAGGCGGCCTCGGAATTCTCAACCCGATGGCCCATGCAGAAGCTTGTTGCACCAAATTTATCGCATCCTTGGCTAAATAGGATCAAGTTTGGGTTGTCATGATCTAAACTTGGCTCAAAAGGTGGTAAATGGAGAGGGGTGGAGATTCATGACAAACTATTAGGCCCATCATGATCTACCCTTAGACTGGGGGGCAGCTCAGGAGAATTGGTAAGAATATGCAATAGAGCAGCAGGAGTCTTAAAGTGGGGGGAAGAAACCAGATACTTCAAGAACTCCATTTTGCAACGGTCCCCTTAGCTGTCCAAAGTTGTAGATCCGCCACAAATTCCCTATTGGATAGAGACAACTAGGAAACTGAATAATAAGGGTCTGAATTGACTTGGGAACCTCTAGGACAGTGACAACAAGAGTTGGAAAACCATTGATCTTCTGGTTACCCAGTACCAACCTAATAGCTTGGAGGTCTTGCTTGTCCACAAAGTGATGAAAGAGCTTGACAATATAGTGATGCCAATCTGTGATTCGGAGTTTGACTAGAATGCCTGGAAATGGCCCGGAAGCAGTCTCTTATGGAAACCCCATCCTAAAGACATTTATCATACAATGATACATAAGAAGAATTGGTCTAGCTCCCTTAACAAGATATGGAAAAAACAATGGCCGGAGGAAAGGTGGGAGCAAGTAATGGAGAACATGTGGAAGCCTAAGGTTCCGCAGCACATGAAGGTATTTTTATGGAAGGTAATCTGGGGTGCTCTACCAACGGGGGTGAATATTCAGGAGAGAGGGATTGGGTCATATCGATGCTTGGGGTGCAGGTTCGCTAGTGAAGATCTAGCCCACCTCTTTATGGATTGCCCAACTATCAAAGGCCTCGTAGGGAAAATATGCAAGTGGGTCCAAAGAGCATAATAAATTGGTTTTTTCAAGACTAATCTATTACTTGGAGGGAAGAATTCAGGTAGTCCTGCCCTCCTCATTAGCACTCAAATTGTCCGATACTTCTTCTTACATAATGTATGGTAGACAAGGAACCGCCGTGTGTTTGAAGGAGGTTTCAAGGTGGCAAGCTTCGCAGAAATAATACAAGAAAGCAAAGTGCTAATATGGACACTCGGGCGCAAGAAACACTCGGAGGATTGGTCTAAGACTACTTGTGCCTTGTTGTCAGCAGATGGTATGCCTAGGACGGGGAAAAATCCTAGCCCATCTGTAATTAAAAGGGGGCGGGTTGGTAGGGGTGGTTTCCCTGATAGCCGATGTAATTTTGTCAACACGAGCATGACAAGACCTTGTAATTTTTTAGGTTGATCAATATAATTCACTCAAAATTGTGAGTTGTGCAACTACGAAAAAAAAACATTTTTTGCCTACTAAAGCCCCCCAGCCACCCTTTACTTTGGTATTCACAAATTAGGCCCTTCAACATATGGTTTCCGTGCTATTTGTGCTCCCCCATATCAAAACTGCCAAATATACACCACGTCAATGCACTGGAACTCTGTCCTGTCGGTTCAACACCGTGAGAAATTTTTCAACAGTCCAAATTTTTCAGCCCATCAATCGAAACCGCCAAGAAATGACAAAATATTCGTGATCGCGTCACATTCACCTTGGTGTATCCAACCACCCATGATACCGATCTGCAAGCCATCAATTTCTACTGACTCCACGCAGTGCATGCTACCTTGCAAAACCTAGTCGAGGCCAAAAAAAACACATGATGGTACGTCTTTTAATGCAGATAATGTGGCACACACCCGACCCCCAGCAAAATTTCAAATGCCCATAACCTTCCCATCCAGACTCTGATTGGCAATCCAAAAAGACCTGCATGCTCCACAACTTGAGCTTCACATGCCTATACACTGACGTCAACTCTAACCATATGTCCCCATCTGCCCTGCCCGTCGGGGATCTGCAAAACCTTCCAACTTGGAACTAGCGTATCTTTCACACCAAAGCTCTGTTTGACGAGCCATCTGGATGGGCCTCTAGATCATCTTAAACCCTACATTCCAGGGCACATTCCCCACATTTCAATCTGCCATCCCAATTATCCCAATTTGGAGGCCACCTAAAAACCCACTTTAAGCATACATTTTTGTTGCCCTTGTCTTTCCCAGGTCTCCCACATTGGCTTTAGCCCTTTACCATGCACCTGTTTGTATACACAACATTACACCTAACACTTTCCAGCAGGGACCAACTTTGGTTGCACTAACATTTCCAGTCGAGTTTGAAGGTGTCACAACCATGGCAATTCTCGACAATGGAGATGGTGTAGCCATTGTGACCAAGGATGTATGGAAGAAAGGGGAAAAACAGCTTTGAGAGCCACCAGAATAAAGTTGCAACTTGCAGATGGTTATATGGAGAGACCCATAGGGCTCCTAGAAAAGTTAGTTCTTACCTCTTGCGGCATTGAGTACGAGCATACCTTTGCAATAGTGGATTTTGGCAAGAAGAATAACTACAACATAATACTTAAACGACCATTCATGTGACAATTAAAGATGGTCCAAGACTGGGGCTATAATCATATATATCTCAAGCACATGGAAACCACTACGCAAATAAACCTTAAAGACCATAGTTACAAAGATGTGAACCGAACCCAGGATAGAGGAATTTGATTCTACTACATTAGTAGGATTTGAGCTTCCAGCATGGTTAGGTAAACCAAAGGAACTATGGATGTGTGGGGCATCCCATTGTGGAAGCTTAAATCGAGAAGTGTGTATTCTAGAAAGAGTTATCAAGGATAAAGAATACATTCCAAAACCCTTCCCAGAGGAGGCCCTAGAACCCTTAGAATGGACGCATATTCTAGCAACATTACATACGTGTGCTATTACGGAGGAACCGACGACGAAGTTTTGTGACAAGGATAGTTATGATGTGGTTCCATATGATGATGATGGTGAACGAATCGTAGGACCGCCAGGAAAAATTACACACACGGAAGAGGTGACGGGGGAGTTGTTTATAACAACTCTCCAGAGCATCTTGAACAAGAGAATGATACAAATAATGAGTGCTCTGACAACCCAAGTGAGCAAAAGAACATGATAGCAGAGGTGAGGTTTTACGATTTCCCAAATCAAAAACCTAGACTTCAAGCACGCTACAAGAAAAAGAAGGCGGCCCACATAATTTTTATCTCTGGTGAAACACGAAGACAACATTAAAACTTTGGTGAAACACGAAGACAACATTAAAAATTTTTATCTCTGGTGAAACACGAAGACAACATAATTTTTATCTCTAGTGAAACACGAAGACAACATTAAAACAAAACTTTAGGACAATTCTCTTGGGATCGAGACTCTAGGACACGAGACAGAGCTAGAGACGTGAGAAAACAAACTCAAAAGTTGAAAACATAAACTAAACCCAAGAAAGCACAAAACAGAACTGAACAAAATGGGAGAACCAAAATGGACCAAAGTTGAGCGCAAAAAGAAGTACTGGGAGCTCAAGAAAACTCTAAGGGAAGTATGGACATCTTAGTTAGAAAGTGGAGGGGATGAAAAAGACAAAGGTGACAACAATATGAGCATACCCTCCCACTACAAAAAATTTGCTATTCAAGATCGAAAGATAGTATTGAGTTGTACAGCCCAGACGAGAACGACGTGATAAGGAGTCATATGACGGACCACAAGATGCAAAGAAGATAGACTTAGCAAGACCTAGAGAGGAACCAAAACCAGTCTATATAGCAACCGATCTGAATCACGGAGAGGAAGAGGAGCTTGCAATCCTTCTCTAAGAATATAAGGACTTGTCTCCATGGGGGTTCATAAGGGTTACCGTATGGTATCACGTAAGTGTACAATAGGGGGGTTTTCTAATGCCAAATCGATAGATTTTACATAGGAGGGTCCCGTATATAGGGGTTAAAAAGAAAATTTTTGTTGCACACAGGTGGCATTCTCCTATTACTACTAGTGAATCCCCCGTGCGTGTTTCGTGGGGTGCACTATGTAATCATGTTAATGTATAACGTGAGTTCAAAAGGAGGGGTTTTAAAATGCAAAAAAAAATTAGGCAATTTAAGAGAAATACATTATAACAAGGGGTTTTTAGATTCAATTTTAGAAAAAAAAAATCCTAAAATAAGGGGTCGTTTTATTCATTTAGACATGCTAAAAGAGGGGTTTTCTTAATACCCCACAAACGCACGTTATATAGGGGGGTATTGAACGATGAACCCCCGAGAGACCTGTTTGCATGGTCATGTAAGGACTTAAAGAGAGTGGATCCTACAATATGCCAGCATACTATCCTCTTCAAACCTAATGCAAAGCCTAACAGACAAAGTCCATACACATACAATGACACCTTTTTTAAGCGCATCAAGGAAGAAATCGAAAGCTAAAGGAAGCTGAGCTCATCTATGAGATAGAGCACACCGACTGGGTATCTCCAATCATCATGGTGCCCAAAAAGAATGGAAAACTCTGAGTGTGTGTCAATCTCAAGAAGGCTAATGCAGCCATGATAACAGATAATTCTCCCCTACCGATCATGGATCATGTCCTTGAACGAGTGGCGGGCAAGCGTGCATATTCCTTCTTGGATGGATTCTCTGGTTACAACCGCGGGAGGTGCACTTTTAAGAAACTATTCACATAACGTGCGTTCAAAGGGTATTAAAAAAAACCCTTTACTTACATGCTTAAGGTAATAAAATGACCCCTTTTTTTCAAAAACTTACAGGTTTTTCTCTAAAATTGATTAAAGAACCCCTTTTGTTAGTATAATCTTGTTAAAATTTAAGATTTTTGGCAATTTAGAAACCCATTCATTTAAACTCACATGGTAACTTACATGTCTAAGAGGTGAATCCCTTGAGGATACAACCAACTTGCAACTGCACCTAGGATCAATATAAAACAGCATTTGTCGCATCGAGTCATGCCCTTTGGTTTGACAAATCCACTTGCAACATTCCAAAGATTGATGGCACATGCTTCCAAAAGAGTACTTTAGGATATTCCTTGAGATCTATATGGATGACCTATGTGTACACTCTCTCCTGAGAGAGGAACATACAAGAAAACCTCAAGAAAGTATTCGAGAAGTGCAGGACATATAGGATCTATCTTAACCCAGAAAAGTGTGTTTTTATGGTCAAACAAGGACGAATCTTAGGACATATTGTCTCAAAAAATGGCATATCCACAAATTTGGATAAAATAAAAGTGATTATTTACCATCAATGCAAAGAAAGTATAGAGCTTATGGGACACTGTGGTTATTACAGGAGGTTCATACACATGTATGCAATCATTTCCCAACCTTTGTATAGACTTATAGTGATCTTTGAATGGACAGATGCATGTTAGGAATCATTTAAGAAATTGAAATATGCTCTCATATCCGCTCCAATGTTAAAAGCACTGGATTGAAAAAAAATCTTTCACGTTCATATTGATACATCTGCATTTGCTATAGGATGCTCAACCAGGAGACGGAACTGTGAATTTCCTAGTCGACAATTTAACTGTTCTGAAAAGAACTTACACCACCACTGAAAGAAAAGGGCTTGGAATGACTTATGATGTTAAGAAATTTGTGGATTATCTCCTCACAAATAAGTTTGTGTTTTTCTTGGACCATCAAGCCCTCTTATACCTTGTAAACAAACCATGCAATACAGGACAAATTCTAAGATGGTTCATCATATTGCTTCACCAAAAGGGAGTCAATACATTGTTGACTTCATGGAAACACAAACATTTCTTGACAAGTACCATTAGAGAAGGTCAGAGAGCAATAGAAATCAAAGCTCGTGACTTCATTTTGATTGAAAACCAGCTTTGTAAATGAGGAAATGATAACTAGCTTAGACTATGCGCAATGGAAATCATGTACCTTCCAATCCTTGAGCAAGCACGTGAAGGAATAAGTGGAGGCCATTTCTCAGGGGAAAAGACAGTAAAAATTATCCTGACCGTTGGAATATGGTGGCCAACATTATGTATGGATGCAGAAGAATAAACAAGACGATGTGACTATTGTCAACGCACCAAAGTGCCAATAAAATGGGATGAGATGCCCTTACGGCCAATAATGGGAGCTAAAGCTTTTGCTAAGTGGGGAATAGACTTTGTGGGACCAATTTCACCCGCCGCTTACAAAACGCATGTCCAATATATCATTGTAGTGGCGGATTATCTCACTAAAAGGGTCGAAGCTAAAGCTATGCAAAAAGCTGATGCCAAGACTACTGCATAATTTCTATATGAAAATGTCTTGTTAGATATGGTCTACCCATAGAAATTGCTAGTGATCGGGTCACACGTTTTATAAATGAAGTGATTGAAAATCTTCTTGATGAGTTCATGGTAGTTCATAAAAAATTCTGCTCCGTACCACCCACAGGCTAATGGGTAGGCATAAGTTACAAATAAGACTCTATGTACATTCTTAACAAAAATAGTCTCAGAGTCAAGAACGGATTGGGATTAAAAGTTACATTCGACACTATGGGCTTATAGAATTTCTTATAAAACCTCAATGGGAACAACACCGTAAAACATGGTATTTTTGGTCTTAACGCTATCTTGCCTATGGAATTCCTAATCCCAACACTAAGAGTAGCCAAACAACTTGAGTGGACATGCCATGAAATGTCTTCACAAATAGATGACCTTGAAAGGCTAGATGAGCTTCACTTAATAGCGGTAGCTTCCATCTACGCGCAAAAAAGGAGACAAACAGAGTTTTTCGATAAGCATGTACGCTCAAAAGAATTCAAAACAGGTGATTATGTCCTGATTTACACTGGTTATAGATGATGTTTTTTTTGCCCAGTACCTAGAATGAGAAGATGGTCAGAACATTCCAGGCTAATATAGAAACATCCTACATGGCTAAATTACCGTCAATTTCCAGCACCTAATGCAGGTGAGAGAATAAGTAACACTATATGGTCAAAACCCTAACAGGTGCAATTAAGGTTTTCACTGGCTCTCCTGACTTGACATGTGTGATGCTCAAAAAAATCTGCAAGACCTTATTAGTTTGCATCAAAGTGCTCAAACGTTATAAAGCCACAGACTCTCATTGCTATCAACGGGTGACATGTTCACCAAGGTCTCTTATGATCTATCCACTCAACCATCACCACAATTGCTGCATCATTTCTACTAGCGAGTGATGTTTTTGCCAAGCTATCACATGCAAGCTTTTGAGGAAGCTTTATACACCAGTTTTTTTACATATGACATCAAAAATTTTGGCCCAACAATCAGCTTCGGCAATATTAGGAATGAATCATACTTAAAGATGATCACGCCACCCGATTTTCACTAGAGATGAATCAACCAGACAGCCTACGAGAAGAAGAACTGTCATGTCAGGGACGACATGGATGCGGAGGGGGGGAGTGTTGACGACTGAACACAAAAGAAGCCTTTCCCAATTTTTTGTATCGCTTATTTTTTAGAAACAACATGACATTTTGTAATGGGTTAAGCAAACAATATTCTTTGTGAGAAAGAGTCTCTAAGAAGGAATTGTATATAAGCCAATTTTTGTAACCCTAAGGGGGAATATTCAATTAATCTAATCTTACGTTTACATGGTGCGTATCTGAGAGAGAGAGAGAGAGAGAGAGAGAGAGAGAGAGAGAGAGAGAGGCTTCTCCTCTCCCCTACGCACTTGATGGATCTTCCATTGCAAAAGTGACACCACTAATACGTTAGCAACAACGAGGGCTTCAATCCAACGCCAAGCTTGCACGATTTTGGTGTCATCGTGAAGCGAGCTCCTACAAGCTTTCGGGTGTGTTTTCTTGGAAACCGTGTGTCCGGTTGGTGATTTCTTTATACCTGTGGGTTCACGACAATTAGAGCTACACATTAGGATCATAGAAACTGAAAAGTGATGACCTGCATTTTACTGCATGTCTTGATACGCGATTGTCGCACGGGGTGGTTCTAGTATGGTGATTTGTCAATGCTTTGACCGTGATGGCAATGCTTTGAGGGCAATAAGTATTTAAGGAGCATCTTGTCCGCAATGTCATCTCTTGTAGTGCATTGATAGCTGGGCATGCTCGGCATCAGCATAGGGTGAGATGTAAATCAAATGTGATGATCGTCAATGCTAAGGCCAAGATGTATGCCAAATGTGTTGTGACAGGCAATGCTTTGGTTGATAAATAAATCATATGTGATGCTTTTACGAATGCACATAAAGTTCTTGATGGGCTATCAATTTGGAGTGTCATTATTCGAAATGCATTGATTGCAGTATAATCCCTACATTGCTATGGAAGGGTATTTTTAATTTATTTAAAGTGGATGCTAATCGTAGGTCTTCCTTTGAACGCTCTCGTCTATGCTTACACCTTGAAGGTGAGCGGCCTCACAAGGGAGAATTAACGGTGTGCATGATTGCAAGTCTGGTTTTTGAAGAAAATGTGTTGCTTAAGTAAGCCGGTCGATGGCTATTGGAGAACCATGTTATGCTAGGCAGTGCCTTGGTTGATGGGGTGTCGGAGAGAAATGTTGTGCTCGGCAATGCATGAACCTGTGTGTGAGGCAATGCGTGAGCATGTGTGTGAGGCAATGAGGAGTACTTGAGAGTGGCCACCCAAAAAGCCATGAAGTGGGCACCCAAAAAGCCATGAGTAAAGAGGTGGGGAGTTTTGTTAATGGGTGTGAAAAGGGGGGGAGGGGGGGGATAAGGAGGAAGAAAGTGTGAGCAGTGGGCAGCAAAGTAGTTGGAAGAGGAAGTGCTTGTAGCAGCCGCTATAGGCTTCAGATGGTCGCGACCAAGATGGCAAGTTTGCTTAGTTGCCTAGGGACGCTACCGTCTTCATATGGTTGCGACCAAGAAGTAAAGTTTGCTCATCTCCCCAGGGCAACCCTATTCGGTTCCAGCCTGGCAGCATTTGGCCCTCCTCCCAAGATCGGTTTCCACATAATCAAGGCTACTCCCATGCCACATCGATCATGGTGCCGTGACTGTCGTGGAGGGAAATTTAAGGGGATGTTTTTGGGGAAAAGTAGGATATTGAAAAAGAAAGAGGAACGTGAAAGGGAATAACGGAAGGAAGGCAAGGTAGAGGGGAGAGCAGGGAAGAGGAGGAGTGGAAGATTGGAAGAGGCAGGGAGCCAAGCTTGCCCTCGAACGACGAAGCTCTCAAGAGAAGAAGGAAGGGCTTTGAGAGGGGAAGAAAAAAGCGTGGCAACAGGAAGGAGGGGCGGGCAACTTTGATCTGTCGGGATTTCTCTCTCTCTCTGGAGCTAACTCTCTCAGTCGTCTTCGACAAAGGTTGGGCTATAACGAGGAACATCTCCATGCAAGGGGAGAACGAGGAAAGTCTCCATGCAAGGGGAGTAGAGGGAGGAGGAGGAAAAGGGGTGCTTTATCTTATGCTCTTGGAACCTCGAAGAAAGGGCAAAGAAGAGAGGGATCAGCAAGCAAGAAGGTTTTTTTGGGCAAGAACGAAGGGGTGGAAGGCATGAAAAGAGGAGGGAGGTGAACAAAGAAGGGAAACTTAGCTTCTTGTGCTAGCAGAAAAACAAGAGGGGATTTTCTTAGCGAACTTTGAGACCTCCAAGCGGACATAATTGGGAAAATGAAGCAGTGTAAAGGGATTGTTGTGCCAATTAGAGACCAAGCAAAACTAGATCGAGCAGAGGATGGAAGGGAAAATTCTAAAAAGTTAAAAGCAGGGAAGTTGTGCTTACAGGTTGGGATTTTCGCTTGGTCAATGTAAAAGGGGGGACCTTGACCACAAGTTACCTAGTTAAGTTAGTAAAGAAGGATATTTATGTAATGGGCAATCAGTAAACTGTCAGGTAGTGATCAGGATGCATTCAGGGAACTGATGGACTAATCAAAGTTCTGATTGATGTATGAAACTTTAAAAGGCATGTTTTAAGGGATGCGACTTTTGGCTTGTAGCTACCCTCATTTTTGGACGCCTTGTTGGGGCGAAATGTTGTTCTGTAACACGGGAATGATGATGAAGATGAAGCAGGATGTTGGTTAATGCCCTGAATGTTTCCTATGTGTTACTAGTAATTCTGTTTACATTCTGAATGAGTCTGAAAGCGTTTTGAACATTGTTATGGAGGTTATCTTCATGTTTCATGGATGTTGTGGGTGAAGAATGTAATTGCAATGCTTTTAGATAACCCCTATAACACTTGGCGATCCTGAAAAACCTTGCATTGAAGCATTGTACCCAAACAGTGTTTCTGCAAGAAGCGCTGGTAAACCTTGTTCGTGGTGCGCAAATGGGACGCTAAGGCATGTCAGAGAGCGAACTGGGCGACTTGCTGCATCAGTTTCGAAACTAGTTGACGTCAAAGGAGGAACCGGAGGAGTACAACAATGTCTTCCTGCAAGAATATTACAAGAAACTACCGATAGAATTGCAGTAGGATATTCGTTTGAAAGTTCAGCGTTATCTTGAGTTTCTGGTACCTTTTGGAGGCTGCAGACTGCCATTACGCTGGAGTTATTTAGACCCAGAGTTTGTGAAAGAATATCATGAGATTCGGGAGAAGATTGTTATCAGGCGACTGAAAAAGTGTTAAGAAGCAATTGATGGATGACTAGTAAAGAAAGCAGTCCAACGCCCCCAGAATATTCGTATTGGACACGTTCGCGAAGACAAAATACTCAGGGCATGGAAGCCGCTGAAGAAGAAGACACAGGTGAAGATCAGGAGGAAGAGGAAATACCCACCCCTAACAGCCTGGTCAGTACACCTTCATGAGGCACCGAGGACCTTGATGAAATTCCAGAGGAGGTCTCTGATTTAGCACCTTTACATCGATTTGTTGGGGCATTGGCTTTCAGTCAAGCACTATGACCGAGAAGGCAATTATTCCCCGAAGGAGGAACTTTGTTACCATTTGATCCGTTGCGATGAATTAATCAACTACAAGTACCAACACAGATCCCAATGGCTCAACCACCACAACACCCAAGAATTGGGGTGGCTAAATTCAGCGAAAAATCCAAGCAGGATGCTGACAGCCATGTTGGACAGTTTGAGCCGAGATGGAGAGCAAGTGGGTATGAGGTACTTCACAATGATGATACCAAAAAAGAGCATTTTGCTGCTACCCTTGAAGGGAAGGCCATGATGTGGTTTATGCAGTATGGAATCAATGCATTTGCGGATTATGCAAATTTGCAGAACAGGTTCCTGACACGATTTAGAACCGAGAAGACACCTGAAGATGTCCTGATTAAGATCAGAAAGATGAAGCAGAAAAAATTATTAGTGGAAGACTATGCTCAAAAATTCAGAAATCTAAACAATCGACTTCTTCCTGCTCAGAGACCATCTTGGGAACAGATGGGTGATTATTTCTGTCGTGGACTGAATTTTGAACTAAGGAGTTCGGTGGCAGGACGAGGAGTAATTGCAGCGGCAGCTGACTTTAATAAGTTGGTCGAAGCAGCTACTCGAGCAGAGCGGAGATACGGAAGTCTAGATAAGAAAAAGAAGACATCCAAGAAGGATGATTCAGATTCAGATAGTGATCAGGAAGAGGATGAGACTGATGACTCCTCTGATGATGATGAGTCAGAATCAGAACAGGATTCTGATGATGAGGACAATGATTGGTCAGAGCCAAAGAAGAAAAAGAAAAAGAGTAAGAAAAAGAAGAAGAAGGACTCCAAGAAGGAGAAAGATAAAGCAAAGAAAAGAAAAGGAAAGGACAAAGTTGATGCTGAACAAAATGAAATTGATCGACGGATTTCTGCCCAATTGAAAACTATGGGTTTGACAAAGTTGGGGATGCCAGAAAGGCCTTATTGTACAATTTGTCAGATATTTGGACATTCGGATGATAGGTGTTGGTATAACCCTAATTTTAGAGGACGGATACCCGAGCATCTGAAGCAAAAAATGCAAGCACCGGCAGTGAATGAAGTGGGCACAGGTGGCAATCAACTAAGGCCGGTTAATTTCAGGAACTGGAATAATAGAGGACAAAACCAAAGATTTAGAAACCAAGGCAGTTGGATGAATCAGGGAAATCAGAATTTTCAGGCAACTAATGCAAATTCCCCATGTACTTATTGTGGAGTTTCAGGGCACAGACAGGGTCCTAATTGCTCTTTGTGGTGCAAACATCGTACCGAAAGAGGTATTCCAATTATTCGATACCCCAATAAAGCGGAGCCTTCACAACAACCTCCTGGGCAGCTGAATGCAGTGATTTTGGAGGAAATGGATGTGGGGACATCAAAGAAATGGATGAATGAAGCAATACCTCAACGAAGTTCTGATAGAAATCTGCAAGCAGAAATTCCACGGGAAGGTCAGGTATATGATGTTCATCATTTTCAATGTGACTGTACAAAGTGTGTGAATGCAAATAATACAGACCAAAAGGATAAAGCATCTGAGTCAATGGTGGTGACAAGATCGGGAGTAAAAGGAGAGACAACAAAGCAGAGTGAGAAAGGAAAGGAAAAATACCCTATTAATTGGGGAGAACAGGATCAAGTAAGAAAAGGAGTGATGAAAGAAATTAACAGGGTACAGCAAAAACAAGGCGGTCCCAAGGTCCAGAAGCAAGCGGACACGGTTCAGAAAACAGATGTTATTGGACAACATTCAGGTTCCTGTCAAGCTCCTGAACAAAGACAATCTGTACATGCAAAGGCGACGATTACTTTGACAGATGAATTCTTTGAAACTTTAATGGATGCTCCAAATCAACTGAGTTTGAGGCAAATATTAAGCTTGGTTCCCAATTTTGCCCATCAGTTTATGCAAAGGCTAGCTCAAGAGTATGGATTCTCTGTGGAGCAGAAGAAAGCTTGGGGAGAAGAAATTTTGAGTCAAGAGGCTGAAGTTATCTCTAATGAACCTGCTGATGTGGATTATAAAGTGTCAGTGATTGGTGTGACTATGGAGCAATGTTTTATGTCTGGAGTACTTGTTGATGGAGGATCAGGAGTAATTGTGCTACCTGAAGCTACTTGCAAGCAACTTGGAATTGTGAAATGGGACCCGGCTCCTTTTCAAGTCAAGATGGCAAATCAGCAGAGAGTTCAACCATTAGGAATTGTTCGAAATAAACGAATTGAGATAGGAGGTCTTCAATTCCCTGTTAATTTTGTGGTGCTCAGGTTGGAGGCATCGACTCAAAGCTATCCTATGATTCTAGGACGACCTTGGCTAAGGGCGGCCAAAGTGAAGCAACATTGGGGAGCTGATAGTATTGTGTTAAAGCAAGGAAAGAAGAAAGTTCGAATGAAGATGGTGGCTAGTGAAGTTTTACCACCTAATTGCAGACCGTTACATGCAGAGAGTATTAATATGGCAACTGAAGTGGAGGAAGATGAAGAGCATGAGTTTTTGAGGATTAATGCATCAGTTATTCCAATCTTTGAGGTGGATGTGCAGCATATTGCAGAGCAGTATGTCAGGGATCCACAGGTCAAAATAAAAAAGAAATCAGATAGCAGCCAGAAGGTGGATACTGCCCTGAAGCTGGAAGAGGAGAAAAAACATGCAGAAATGAAAGCTGAAAAGGATTTTGAGCATTATTTGTCCCAAAGTTCAAGAGTAAAGCAAGACGATTTGGAAGACATGAATCTTGGTACAGAAATGGATCCAAAAATAGTCAGAGTGAGTGTGAATTTGGATCAGGAGTTCCGTAGTCAACTGCAAGTTTTATTGGCGGAATACAAGGATGTTTTTGCATGGCATTACAGTGATCTGAAGGGAGTGGATCCAGCATTTTGTGAGCATAAAATCAATCTCAGGCTGATGCAGTACCCATTATTCAGTAGCGGTATCGTTTGAATCCGACTTATGCGAAACAAGTGAAGGAGGAGATAGATAAGCTACTTGCTGTGGGATTCATATATCCAGTTGACAAAGTGACATGGTTATCTCCTATTGTGGTTGTCCCGAAAAATAATGGCAAGATCAGAGTTTGTGTAGATTGGAGGAAATTGAATGCTGCAACAATTACAGATCCTTTTCCGTTACCTTACTGCGATACAATGTTGGATTCAATGGCTCGACATGAGATGTATAGTTTTTTGGATGGCTTTAGTGGCTACAATCAGATCCGTATGGCGCCTGAAGACAGGGACAAGATAGCATTTATTATTGAATGGGGAGTTTTTGCTTATAATGTGATGGGGTTTGGTTTGAAGAATGCTCCACCTAGCTTTCAGAAGTGGGTCCAGGCTGTATTTGCACCCTTCCTGACAACTTTTATGAAGGTATTTCTGGATGATTTTAGTGTTTTTGGCAAAAAAGAGGATCATTTGAAGCATTTGAGGCTTTGTTTGGAGAAATGTAGAGAAGCTCGTCTTTCTCTTAACCCTGAGAAATGTGCATTTGCTATTGGTTCTGGAATTCTTTTGGGACACATTGTTTCAAAAGAAGGGATAGCAATTGATCCCAGGAAGGTGGAAGTTATCCTGAAGGCACCAGTTCCTAAAAATTTGAAGCAGTTAATGAGATTCTTGGGGAAAGTCAAGTGGCACAACCGATTTCTCAGGTATTTGTCTTATGTGTGTGTTCCTCTTACACAATTAACAAGGAAGGATGCAGTATTCAGTTGGGGTCCTGATCAACAGAGAGCTTTTGAATTGTTGAAGAAGATGTTAGTGGTTGCTCCAATTTTGATATCTCCTGATTGGGAGAAGCCTTTTCATATTTTTGTGGATGCAAGTCATATTGCTATTGGAGCAGTATTGATGCAGGAATCCAAAAAAGGTTGGTTTAGACCCGTGTATTATGCCAGCAGGGTGCTGTCAGATGCGGAATGGAATTATGCAGTTACAGAAAGAGAAGGCTTGGGCATGGTCTATGCTCTCAAGAAGTTTCACCATTATTTGCTTGCAAACAAAGTTATGTTTCATGTGGATCATCAAGCTTTGATTTACTTGGTGAAGAAACCGCAGTTGTCAGGCAGACTTGCGAGATGGATTCTTTTACTTCAAGAATTGATTATAGTGTGGTGCATACACCGAGAAAAGAACATGCCATTGCTGATTATCTGAGCAGAATTGAAAATGGAGAGTTGCCAACTGAAATTGATGAGTTTCCAGATGTAGGACTGTTTCAGGCGACTGTTGGCTTCCTGACAATGGACTGGTATGATAATATGCTGCAGTTTTTAACTGAAGGGTTATTTCCAGAAGACATGAGTGCTGAAAGAAGGCAGAAACTTGTGTTAAGAAGCAGACCATTCACAGTTATTGCAGGAGTGTTGTATAAACAAGGGATTGATCAGATACTTCGAAGATGTGTACAGAATCATGAAACGGCTACAGTTATTGCAGAAGCTCATTTGGGGAATGCTGGAGGACATTTTTCTTCAGAATTGACTGCTAGAAAAGTTTTGCAAGCTGGATTGTGGTGGCCGGCTGTCTTCAGGGATTGTTATCATTATTGCAGGCAATGTTTGGTGTGCCAAAGAGATGGAAGACCTTTGGGGGTTGATCGGATGCCATTGCAACCAGTGTTGGCTTTGGAACCATTTCAAGAATGGGGTTTAGAGTTTATGGGACCCATTAATCCTCCTGCTAAGTTCACACAAAACAAATATATTTTGGTTGCTACAGATTATGCGACAAAGTGGGTGGAAGCTGTTGCTTTGAAGGATAATACAGCGGCGAGTGTGGCAAAGTTTTTGTACAAGAATATTATGACCAGGTTTGGATGCCCGATTGAATTGGTTTCTGATCAGGGAAAGCATTTTATCAACAAAGTAATCAAACAGTTGACTGAATTGCACCTCATTATCCATAAGAAGTCTACTGTCTACTATACTCAAGCAAACGGACAAGCGGAGAGTACCAACAGAACCCTGATCAAGATTTTGAAGAAGATTGTTGAGGAGAACAGGACGGATTGGGATACTAAATTGGATTCTGCACTTTGGGCCTATCGTACTACTTTTAAAGTGACAACAGGTCAGACACCTTTCAGGTTGGTGTACGGACTGGAGGCTATTGTCCCGATGGAGTTTGTTGTGCAAAGTTTGAGAATAGCTATTGACCATAAGTTGTCAGATGAAGAGTCTTTGCCAAACAGATTGGACGCACTTTTGAAGTTGGATGAAGATAGACTTTTGAGTGCTTACATGGCGGAGGCTGTGCAAAGACGTCGTCAAGCGTGGATGCAGAGGAACATTAAATACAAAACTTTCACAGAAAAGGATTGGGTGATGGTGTATAACAGCAAATTGGGTCTTCGACCAGGCAAACTTAAATTGAGATATGTTGGGCTCTATCAGATTGCACATGTGATTGGGCGGTCGACTTATATTTTGCAGGATGCAAACGGAGCTTTGATCCCCAAACCTTTTAATGGATTCAGACTCAAACCATTTTAAAGTAATCCACCAAGCGATGGTCAATTGAGTCAAATTGGGATTTTTTCAATAGATTGCCGACCTTCTATCATGATTAATACAAATGGGGGTGATTTGATTACTTCAACGTGTGAGAAAACTTTACACGCAACATCATTAACTTGTGCTTTGCGAGGAAAGGAGAAGGAAAGAAGTGCAGAATTTTCACCACAGGAGACCAAAACGCAGTCTTTCATTCGAAGTCAAGCTTTCTTTAATGCTACCAGAATGCAGACACGTACCAGCAACCGGTCTCGTAAGTCTACAAGTTCCACTGGTGCGAATGTTCGCGCTGATGAGGATGTGGAGGTTCTTATGCAGTCACTGATTAGTAGACAACAGGGAGAACGCGTTACCATCGAGCATCAGTTCATTGATTTTAAGGTGGACATTTCGCATTCGAAGGGCTTTCATGCACAATGGCTGCAATCAATCAATTTGCTGGAGTATGCAAGGTTGCCTTGGAGTAGGTGGAGGCACACGACAGAAGTTGGAATGCATGTAAGCAATCTTGTGGAGAACAATGGATTGGTTGGCTATGGAGTGTATTTATCTGCAGATTTAGTTTGCAAAGTGTTTGGTTTGTAGCAAGGGGAAGAAAATCACGTTGACAGGGCATTGGAGCAGGTTATGGATAGAGAATTTGGCAAGTGTGAGGGCACAAGAGGATACTACTTGATTAAAAATGTGGCTAACATGGATAGAGCTTTGCAAATCAAATGGTTTCTGGAGAGATTTTTGCTGCTGGTCAAGTTGGAATATGTATCTAGGGAGAACTATGCAATTATATCTACGGCAGAGCAGGGCAGAAATTTTGGTTGGGCAAATATGTTGTATGACAGGTTACATTCAGAGGTTTTTTGCAAAGATAAGAGGAAGACTTAGAGGTCCACGAAGATTGGTCCATTAATCACAGCTATTTTCAGTTATGTCAGAAATAATGCAGTGCTAAGGAGTTTGTCAGAGGGGGATGTATAGACAGATCATCTTTAGGGGGCTACTGCCAGTGTTCATGCTACTGTCAGACACCCAGCAGGAAGTTATGAAACAAGAAAGAAGAAAAGGGAGGACATTAAAAAGGATGATGCACAAGACAGGGTCAAACAAATTTATGATGACTTACTGGCTGCAGGTTATTCACATGAAGTTTGCAAGGATACACTAAATTTAAAGAAGCCTGACCCAATAGATTTGCCACCATCAGGCTCCAAATCAGTGAAAAAGGTGCTTAGGATCAGAAAGAGAAAAGTTGCAGAAATGGCTTCAGAAGCAGATCAGGAACCAGTTGGACAATAGTCAGAGGGGTTTCATACTGCTGATAGTAATTTTGAGGACATTCCTTATGCAAGATGCTTGGAATCTGTGAATCTGATTGGAGATTATGTTGGACAGCAGAAAATTAACTCTAATCTTTTGATTAGTGATAATCAAAAGTTGAAGCAAGAAGTTGCATATTTGAAGTTTGAGATGAAAAATAAAACAATGTCTGATCAGGAGGTGGATACAATCAAGGCAAAGTTGAGATCCACAGAGTCTGACTTGGAGTGTGCTCTCAAGCAAGTGAACTTCTACCGTGAACAGGTTCATAGAAGGGAGAGCAGTGCAAGGATATATAAAGAATGGATGACGGAATGGGACAGTATATGCCATCAACAACTTGAAGTGTTTTCCACTGTGAATGTGACATTGGAAGCAGAAAATAAAGTTTTACTTGACAGAGTTTCAGCATGCAAAGAGGTGGAAAAGAAGATTAAGGAGTGTGCAGAGGATGAGCTGGAAATTGAAGGTTGTTTTATGTCAAGGACAGATGTTGACACCATGAAGATGGAGCTGCAAAAGCATGTGGAACCTATATGGGCTGAAATGAAGGAAAAATTGTTGGAAGTGTCTTCTAAGCCCTATAAAGAGTTTGCTGAAGAGGAAAACAAAGAGGAGTATATGCTACTGCAGACTCAGTATACTGATTTGCAAGAAAAATATAATCTGTTGTTGAAGAAACAGTTGGAAGCTGATCAGATCACTGAAGATTTCAAAGTGCAAGAGGATAAGGAGGAGCCCTGTGAGGAGATGGAGACAACCCCTGACAATAAAAATTTAAATGTTTTGTTTGTAGGGATTGAACAGACCTGTGCAGAGGAGCTGAAGAGTGCTGAAGATGTTGCTGAGGAAAGTGCTCAGAGCCTTGAAGAGGAGACTGATCCTGACAGTCCAGTCAAGTAGGATTTTCAACCAACAAAACTTAACTTTGAGGATCAGGTATCTGAGGAGGGAGTAAATGAAAGTGCTGCTGCAGAGTATGCTGACAATAAGTTGCAGATTATAGTGAAGAAAGCTGAGATGACTACCCAGGAGTTCTTAGAAAACATTGCTAAGAAAAGTGGATGAAGATGCAGTGCAAAGAGTCAAGGGAACTGTGGGTTCAGGTCCTCAAAAAGTAGCTTTTTGATGCCACCGGGTGTGCCAGGTGTAAAAGGGGGGACCTTGACCACAAGTTACCTATTTAAGTTAGTAAAGAAGGATATTTATGTAATGGGCAATCAGTAAACTGTCAGGTAGTGATCAGGATGCATTCAGGGAACTGATGGACTAATCAAAGTTCTGATTGATGTCTGAAACTTTAAAAGGCATGTTTTAAGGGATGCGACTTTTGGCTTGTAACTACCCTCATTTTTGGACGCCTTGTTGGGGCGAAATGTTGTTCTGTAACACGGGAATGATGATGAAGATGAAGCAGGATGTTGGTTAATGCCCTGAATGTTTCCTGTGTGTTACTAGTAATTCTGTTTACATTCTGAATGAGTCTGAAAGCATTTTGAACATTGTTATGGAGGTTATCTCATGTTTCATGGATGTTGTGGGTGAAGAATGTAATTGCAATGCTTTTAGATAACCCCTATAACAGTCAACTCAGGTTGCTTTCATCATATTGGGGATTCTGGTTGGGGTTTTCAAATGGCATAGAGAGAAAGGCGTATGCAACCAGTTTGTAATATGGTTATTGGAGATAAAAAATTGGACGCATTCGTTGATTGCTAGCGTCAATTAAGTGCCAATACCTTGTCTAAGTTGGATTTTAGCCATTAATTTTGTTCCGATCTTTGATATTCTTTTGCAATTTCCCTCTAAGTGTCACTATTAAGTCTTTCCAACACTAAAATCACTCATAACCGCACCCGTTCCCCTTCATTTACACCTCGACTGCCTATCCGTCTATAGCAAGAAGCCCGGCCCTTTCGCGATCGACCCTGGAGAACCGCGCACTCCAACAACGTCCTCTTCAATATGCCAGTGTTGTCAAAGGATGCAAGAGATGGAGAGAGAGAGAGTGAGAGAGAGAGAGAGAGAGAGAGAGAGAGAGAGAGAGAGAGAGAGAGAGAGAGAGAGAGAGAGAGAGAGAGAGAGAGGGGGGGGGGGGGGGGGGGAGATTCTATTCACCTATGCCTTATGAAGCACCCCTACCTCTGCTCTACAACACGAGAGAGAGAGAGAGAGAGAGAGAGAGAGAGAGAGAGAGAGAGAGAGAGAGAGAGAGAGAGAGAGAAGAAGAAGAAGAAGAAGAAGAGATTCTATTCGCCTATGCCTTATGAAGCATCCCTACCTCTGCTCTGCGATGAGAGAGAGAGAAGAGAAAGACATCCCTAATTGGTAGGCACGACCTCCACATGGCCTTCCTCCCCCTTCTCACTCCGATCTCCTCAGGCATCTCTCGTCATCTCCACTATTGGGCCATTTTTTTATTGTCTTAAAGTTGGTATCCCCTAGGCACATATGGTTTATATATTACAAAGGGTCCCACTTAAATAATAAGGTAAAATATGCACATTGCACATCAGCATTTTGAAACAAAATCAAATTAAAAGCAAGTAAAATAAAAAGATGGTATTATTAAAAAATATAGATTTAATAAGTATAAAAAATAATAAAACAATTTAATGAATGAAATTTTTTGAAGTCCTTAAATGAAAGGATCCTTTAACAATACCTCATATAGTGTTCAAAAAAGTCTTTTTGTCTAAGCGGCAAGTTTCCTCCTCATACACATGTAAACTAGAAATACTAGTAGAAATCTCCAGATTTACAAGGTATTTGAACTATTTTCCAGTATATTTTATTGGGTTTTTTCCCCGGCTCAAGGCTAAGCTCTAGTACACCTTTCTCAAACACTTAGGTCCTCACATCATGGGATCAAACTCCTATGAATATATTGTTTGATCTTTTGTTCTCTAAAATCTTTTTCAAGCATGCCAAACAAGGTTAAAGTTCACTATGGCCTTAGTAAAGGCTATTGAAAAGAATTTTATAATAATAGGTTTCTTTGTGAGAGAGAAAACAAGAAAGTGACACTACATTTTAAAGCACTTATTTTCATGGTAGAATATTAGATTTTTTGGAAATAAATGTATTAATGAATTGTTAAGATTATAATAAGTTTAAAAATGATCAAATAAATAAATAAAATAAATCTTTATGAAATCCTTAGTTTAAAACTCTTTATAATATTTAATGGTCTAGTAACTTGTGTGTAGCGAAAAATAACATAGACATAGTGAGCATTTCATTAGAATAGATTCCTAATGAGCATAGCAAGAGTGCTTGGATGGAGAGAGCAACAGAAGCATAACACCTAGTTAGATAGGTATGAACAATACTTCAAAAGGAGAGAGAAATTAAGACATTGACAATAGTTGAGGACCAGATTTACACGGAGCCGGTCCCCCCTCCAAAAGGCTTTGTATTATAGGTTTCCCCCATCAAGGGAGACATTTTACAATACAATACTTTGTGTTTCTTCAATAACTTGTTGGTCCAGTGAAGGTGGAGCTTCAAGCACCAAGCTCACACTTATTAAACACAACATCAATTCCCTCACGGTCTCAGACCCAAGACCTCACACACCTTCAAAGATGGTGAGAGCTAGCGGGGTATGAGAGTAGATAGAGAGCAAGAAGGAGTATTCTTACGAGAAAGAAGTATGTCTCCTCACATAATCACTCATAATAGCTTAGCATAGCTTAGGAATTAGCATGGTAGAGGAGATGAGCATGCATTGGAGCTTGGCTTGTGGTTGGATTTGCATCACAAAGCCAAGAGTTGTTGGTGTAGGCCTCCCTTCTCACAAGCTTGGAGTAGATGATGAGCTTTCCATTAAAGCTTGAGAAGGAGATAGTCTTCTTTACTCCACACATGAGATTGTCTGAGTGTGTGTGTGTGTGTGTGTGTGTGTGTGTGTGTGTGTGTGTGTGTGTGTGTGTGTGTGTGTGTGAGTATGTGTGTGTGACAATACCTTGCCAAAATCATGCCTCTCTCTCTCTCTCTCTCTCTCTCTCTCTCTCTCTCTCTCTCTCTCTCTTGGTCGACCCCTCTTGCTTTTTACTCATATTGGCATCCTATTGGACCCTCCAAAGCTTAGCCAATCATAATTAAGAAGCATAAGTGATAGCCTTGTGACATGTTTCTCCCTTTCCCCTTTTGTGAGAGCTTTAGGTATTTAATTAATGCAATTAAACTCTCATTGGACCCCTTAGTTTTCTTGTCAATAGGAATCAGGCAAGCCATTGGGCTGTTGAATGCTCATTGGACCCCTTGGGAGAGTGTCCAATAGTCTTCTAAAGAGCTTAATTTATATTGGTTCTTTTACCAAGTATTTTAAACGAACTAAACTAAATGTACTCTAGCCTAATTCTCATTGGTCCACCTCTGTGGCCATCCAATAGGATTTGCATGCACCTTGGGGGCAATTGGGCTAGGAAGCTAACATGTGTTCCCTATTCCCTTTGTGTTAAGGGAGCTTGCTAGAGAGAGAGAGAGAGAGAGAGAGAGAGAGAGAGAGAGAGAGAGAGAGAGAGAGAGAGTTTCTCTCTCATCTCCTACTAAAAGGGCTTGCCCCCTTCAAGATAGGGATGTGGAAAGACTTTTGATTCTTCCCACAAGCATCCAATATTCCCTAGGTTTTGACCATTGGACCTAACCTTTGAATTTTGGAACCTTAGCATTCTGGAAGTCTTAATAGGTTGAACCTTAGGGTCTCTGTAGCCCATTGTTGCACATTGCTCTTTTGCATCCCCCCCCCCCTTTGGATCCTATTTTCCGCCCTTTGGATCCTACTGTGATCGGTCTGCCAGCTTAACCAATATTCTAGCTTTTTCTCCCATGGTACTTTCCCATATTAACTAATCAGTTTAACATGAAAATATTATTTAGAAGAATTAGATATTAGTTATTATGACATTAACTCTCTCTTGAAATCATAGTCGTCATCGACTAACGGATAGAGAAGATAAAGCTATTCATTAGTCCTTTTTTCTAGCAGGTAGAGGATCCCTATCTTGCCCTACGACATTGTTCCATTTGGCGCTTGAGAGCCTAAGATGTTGCAAGCATGTCTGCGCATTAGTCCTATCAATCTTTCATAGTAGAGTAACAAGCTCTACTTGGTGTTTGGAAGACGTCGTCTCCGCAAACTTGATCCTAAGCATGCATACTTCTTAACATTTGTGCACGATAAAGAAAAAAAAAAGAGTCTTATAAGACAAAAACTTTGTTCATATAAAACATTTGTACATTTGCTTACTCTAGGGAAGCATTGTAAGCATTGACAAGGTTTAGGTTATCCTTTAATTGTATGCCTTGCATCCATCTAGCATCTTCAAAAGGATAGTTCTTAAACTTAATAAGATACCATCGGATAATCTTACCGCCTCTCAATACCTTGTCTTCATGTCGGAGAATGGACTCGGGCTGCAACACCTCTTCTTGGTCCTCGATCTCCAATGGGTCTTTAGTAGTTGGTTCTTGAGGTGACTCTCCTTTGTAAGTCTTTAGTAGGCTCACATGAAAAGCATTGTGTATGAGCCAATGACTGGGCAACTTGAGTGGATAAGCCATCTCATTGATTGGTCTAAGAATCTGGAAGGGACCATAGTACCTTTTTGCTAAATTAGCATAGTACTTTTGGTGTCCCGTAGGATTCTTGCCCATCATGTGCCTTAATCGAGCCTTGGGAAATTTAAGCAAGACCAAATCATTTTCTTTAAAGGCTTGGCCTCTTCTGTTCTTATCAGCAGCAGCCTTTTGCCTTCGCTGTGAGATAGAGATAGCATCCTAAATCTTCTAAAAAGATTCTTGTAGGTCTCGACTATACTCATCTACAACGAAGATCTTCTCGTGTACCTTAAGTAGCAAGGGACTTTTGGATCTATCCTCAATTACCTCAAAAGGTGCTTTTCCCATGGAGGTATGTGCAGTATTATTGTAGGCATACTCCACTAAGGGTAAGTACTTCTCCCGTTGGGACCTTTGATCTACTTCCATTACGTAGGCTTTTAGTAGATCAAGAATTGTTAGGTTAGCTATTTCACTTTGGCCATCCGTTTGAACTACTAGGAGTTCCTTATCATATATGCCTAGAGCTTTCTCAATAGGGTCGAGCCTTTGGCTTTCATAGGCTATGGCGTGCTCTTCTTGGAGCAAAACAGCTCCAAGGCAATCACCACAAGCGTCAGATTGGACCTTAGATGACTTTGAGAGATCTGGCAGTGTAAGCACATGTTGAGAGATAAGCTTTTCGAAAGCATTGTTCTACTGGGCAGACCATGTATACCTAACGTTTTGCTTTGTTGGGTCATGTAATGGTCCCGGGATTTGTGAAAACTTTTTTATGAAGCGTCTATAGTATTCACACATACCTATAAAGCTTCTTAGTTCATGTAGATTCCTTGGATTAGGCCATCCTTTTATTACCTCTAGCTTTGATGGATCCATTTGGATGCCATCTTGAGAGATAATGTGACCTAAATACTGAATCTCCTGTAAGAAAAAACACTTTTCTTCCAATTTATATAAAGTTTATTCTCTTGTAAGACTTGAAATATCACCTGGAGATGTTGCTTGTGTTCATCTAATGAATTAGAGTAGTTGATTATATCATCAAAGAACAATCCAGTAAAGGTTCGGTGAGGCTTGAATAGCTTCTCCATCAAGTGGTTAAATGTGGCTGGTGCATTGGTCAATCCAAAAGGCATGACAATGTATTTGTAAAGACCAAACGTAGTGCAAATTGCGGTCTTTAGAATGTCTTGATCAACTATCCTTATTTGATGGTAGCCACTTTTTAGGTCAATACTACTAAATTAGGTCGACCCTTGCAGTTTATCAAATAGGTCTTCTACCTCTGGAACGGGAAACCTATTCTTGATAATGATCCTATTTAGTGCTCTATAGTCGACACACATACGATATGTGCCGTCTTTCTTTTGCACTAATAACATGGGTGAACAAAATGGAGATGAGATAGGCCTAACCATGCCCTTCTCAACTAACTCATGCACTTGCCAAATAATCTCCTCTTGTTGAGCTTGAGAAACTCTATAAGGAGGTTTATTAGGAAGTGAACTTCGTGGAAGAAGTTCAATTGCATGGTCATCATTGCCTCGTTTAGCACTACAAGAGGTTGTGTGCTCTTGTGACGCTGTTAGCGACGGAAATACACTGGGTTTTTATAACCCCCGGCGTCGCTAAAACCGTCGCTAAGAGCGTCGCTACGAGAGCGTCGCTATATAGCGACGCTCATAGCGACGTTTACACAGAAGACTATAGCGACGCTACAGAGCCATAAATAGCGACGGTTATAGCGACGCCCGAGAGAATTTTTTTTTGGTGGCAGGGCATTGAATGCCCTGCCACCCATCAACCATATTGTACTTGATTCACTTTTTAAAAAAAGTGCAAGGGTAGATAATAGACCCAAAATAGTCACCCACAAGACGCATTGTTTGCAAAATTGACAATTGTACACATCATAGGCAAAATGAATTGATTGGCAAATGTAATAATGACAATTGTACAACATCATAGGCATAAAGAATTGATTGGCAAAAGGAACTGCGGTGACAAATGTAATAATATACATGGTTCAAAAAGACGTATAAAATCCGTCTCATGATACATAAGCTATGAGAAACCCTAAACTAATGCTATCTAGCTACGGCTAAACCGACGTCGTATAGTCAGACATCTCATCGCATCCAAGCGGCGTATCTGTCAGATTCTGCAAAAAAAGACAAGAAGACAGCTTTCAGTAAGTATAAACATATAACGACATTTATAAAACAATACAAAAAATAGAAAAGAGTAAACCCTAATACTAACCATGCCGCCGCGAGAACTGAGAATGTCCATCAGGGCGTTTAAGCCCTTCTTGCCTGCGTACTCGCGCTCGTACGGTGTGGGATCACGTCCTGTCATCGACCACTGTCAAAACATACAAAGATTTCATTATGTTAGAATTAAAAAACTCATAAACCCTAAACTATCGAACATAAAGAGAAATGCGAAAACACTTACAAAATCGGCCTCAAATGATGCCCATCCACCGCTCCCCAAGTGGTGCGAGCTCCCTGCCTCTACTCGCGCTCTGGCTGCATCCTTTTGTTGCTTCCACTTGTCGGGATTCTCGCGTGTTGCTTTCTTCGCATTCTTCCAATCTTCTTTGGCCAGCCAATTTGGCCTGTTCCACCCATTCTTGATTGCTTTTTGCACTTCGGAACGCTTGTGTTTGCAGTATTCGCGCATTCGAATCTTCATCAGGTCTTCATTGAAGCGCTGATCCCGTGTTGGAACGGGAAACTCATCATGAAGTATGATGATGACTCTGTTTTTTAAATCACTTGGTACTTCACTCCATTTGTTTAGTATGTAGTGTCTAAACAGTTGAGAGCAAAGACCACGCATGCGCGAGATCACCTTCTTGCCGTCATCATCCATGATGATGCCGCCGCTGAAGTCGACGGAGTAAGACAAGCCCTCTGGCCGGTGACGCGTGAACCTGGGTGTCCCGGCAGGGGTCTCTAGCGGCGTGTCGATGGGGGTACGGACATCAGGTGTCTCCACCGGCGTCTGGGCCCCGAAGCGAGGAGTGTCGAGTGGGGTGGCTCCTGGCGGAGTAGGTAGAGGTGTGTAGCTTCTAGGAACAGTCAGCCGTGCAAAACCTGGCGTAGATGGCGATGCTATGGCTGGTGTGGGGGCGGGCAAAGAAGGGGAGGGTAAAGAGCCTCGTCGAACACGAGGCGGTGTGGAGGCATCGGTGGCGGAATCCCCACAACAACCGCCACCGCCACCACTAGAGCGTCGATGTCTAGACGAGTGTGAAGCTCGTCTCGTCGACGCCGAAGCTTCGGAGCGCGCCGAATGCTCCGAAAGAGAGGGAGATGCGGATGGAGTAGGAACGCGCGATGATGCGCCAGAGCGATGACGCTCCACGTACCACTGTCTCTGCTGCTCATGAAGGTTGGTAGGCTCTCCAGAACCGCTGGATAGTGCATCGGTGGTCGTCTTCCCCGTCTCCACTCGATTCGTGCCCTTTGTCGCTCTTGCTTTGGATCCTCATATTGTGAAATCCACTTTTGCATCACTGGATTGTGAAGCATGCAAAATCGGTTGATTTTAGCCTCTAGATCTTCCGTCATCTTCTTCTCAACACCGAGATTGCACATGACAATCCCAGATATGCGCTCATCATCTATGGTTCGCCATAGCGTGTCCCGGGCTTTATCAAATCCGTCTAGCCACTCTCCAATGTACACTAGGGACTCTGATACCAACCAACCTTCTGCCATGCTACCCTCCGGACGTGCCTTTTGACGCACATATCCCTTAAGCGTTTTCATGAAACGTTCTAAGAAGAACATCCATCTGGAATGAACTGTGCCAGCTATTTCCACCTCATCAACTATGTGAACAAGAAGATGCACATGAATGGTTAGCATGGTAATGTTTCTCAAACATGCACACAAGCTCCGTAGCATTTAGTTTGGCGAATGGTATGGAGTCTACGTTGATCTCCTTTTGTGAGATCCATTGCACCAACTTTGCAAGTTTGTAGATTGTGTTACGGATGTCGAGAGACAAACATCCCTCAATGGCAACCGGTAAAATAAACTGTAAAGTATGTGCAGCAATGATATTAAAGTCCACATTTTATGCAATGATATTAAAGTCCACTATGAACGTACCTGACACATTTTATGCCAATCGTGTGACTTCAAACCGGTAAGCTTTCCTTCTTTAGTAAAACACGTTCGGAGCGAGTGCATTACGCCAGTGGGGGTCCGCAAAGATCGAATGGTCTCTTTTACTTTGCGTTCTTGGGATCCTGTAAAAATCCATGGTGCTTTAGGGAGTTTTATCGATCCATCAGACGCTGTTTGCGGCCAATATTGCTCCATACGATCCACATTTCTAAGGTCAACTCTGGCTCCCAAAGTATCTTTCTTGCCGGTCAGATGGTCCCATAGTAGATTACCCACATTCTTGAATATGTGCATTGGATCGAGCAAGTGATTGATCATGAGTCGGGGCCAGTATGGTAACTCGTACCATAGAGATAGTCTCTTCATCCCTGGAGGCAATCCGTCATCGCACATCTCCTTCTGCTCTAACTATGCTTGTGCAGACATCCTTGGTGGCTCTCTTCCCAAAAAGTCGTCGCATAACACATGATTCTCTGGAAGATACGCTTGATGACCTTCGTAGATTTGCTTCTTCGGTGAGGGTGCCCTACGTGCATTCAGTCTAGGTCCACATGTGACACATGCTCTGTATCCGCTTGTTTGAAGCCCTGCATGTATACACATGATAATAGATCAACTATGGGAAAAAACAAGATATACAGTGTCTGAGTGAGGAGTGTCAATAGATCACCTGAGCATTCTGTTAGCCCGGGATAGTCATGCATGGTCCACATTAGAATGCCTCTGATCAAAGCATTCCGTCGTCCTGTGTGTCGGCTCATATCCACCACCTCTATGCCAATCCACAATTGTACCATATAGACAGTGCTCACAGAATGGAAAGTCTGTGTAATCTAACACAAGTAAGTAGCCAAAACGCTGAAGTGTTTTCATTCCCTTTTGGGTAATATGCCCTAGCCGGCTATGCCACAACTCAAGAGACGGCAACTCAGCAACATAGATAGAGTGTTCGTCGACACTCGAAACAAACAAAGAGTACAGGGATCCGTTTTTATTACCTTTCATCATGATAAGTTTGTTCTTGCGGATCATCCAAGAACGATTACCAAAAATTGTAGTGTAGCCAAGATCATCCAATTGCCCTATAGAAAGCAAGCTTTTCGTAAGCTTGGGCACATGTCTGACATTCTGTAGCACAAAAGTAGTGCCATTATGCATCTGAAGTTTCACATCACCAATGCCAATAATGTCAAGCTCATAGGAATCACCAAGCTTGACTATTCCATGCATGGATGCATAAGAGGAAAATCCACTCTCTATGTGGTGTGATATAAAAACTTGCACCAGAATCAAGAATCCAATTATGTGCATAACCTTCATCATGTGCAACTAAAGCATCTGGAGTGAGATCTGAAGTGAAAATGAGAACATGTGAGGCATCTGCTGTCACCTCGGCATGAATCTCTGTGGGCATAATGAGCATCACTGGAGGAGGAGCATCCTCTACTGCAGTGGTAGGTATAGGAGACTCAACAATATTTAGCTCCTCAATCTTTACTGTACTTTTGCCTTTGCCAGAATTATCCTTTTGCATGTTTTTTTGATCTCTTAGGAAACTGCGACAATCCTTTTTGTAATGACCCTTCTTGTGGCAATAGTAACACTCGACATTTTTGGCATTGCGGTCTCTACTTTGGTTCATGTGTCTGCTAGGACTACGAGGATTTCGCTCTCTACTTTTGCTTTTGTATTTGTTCCTGTCACGTTCTCTTGCCTTTGTTGAACTGCCAGCCATATATGCATCTCCATGACTAGCATTACTGAGATATTTACGACAAATCTCTTCAGTGAGCAACGCATCTGTGACAGCATTGAACTCTAACTTTCCATTCGGAGTTGAATTGCTAATGGCTGTGCAAAATATATCCCATGAACTGGGTAGAGAGCATAACAAGAAGATAGACTTGAGTTCATCGTCAAACTCCTTCAAGCCCTGAGATGTCAGCTGACTGAACAAGGAGTTGAACTCATTTAAGTGACCGGAAACTATGCTACCTTCTTTCATGTTGAGCTTCATAAGCTTTTTCATGAGAAAAAGCTTGTTGGATGTACTTTTGCTCTCCCATGCTGAACATAAACTATCCCAAAGTTCCTTCATTGTTTTCTTCCCTATGATAGTGAAGAAGACTGACTCGGCTAGATGTAGACGTATCGTAGCCATGGCTTTTGCATCCAAAAGCTCCCATTGAGCTTGTGTATAATCATCATCCTCTGCACGCTCTTTCAATGGTTCTGAGAGGCCTTTGTTTATCAAAACATATTTCATGCGCTCTTTCCACATGGTGAAGTTGTTGTCATCGAACTTCCGAATGAAATACTCCTCCTTTTCTGAAGAAGAAGCATCGCTGACAAGAGGGTTTGAGAGGTGCAAAACTATGGCGAGAAGCTGTAGAAATTTGGGCAAAGTAATCTTTGTATCGGGAGTAAAATCTCAATCGAAATAGACTCAAAAGTGCCAACAATGAAAGTCACGACTCGCAGGAAGGAAATCCGGCAGAGTCTCCTTTGTATGAGGAGTCAAAACTGAACTCAAAATGCACATAAATGTGCCAATTGCACTAACTGGGCATCTGCTGCACAAAACCACTACTGTGTGACTGCCAACTCGGCAGCAAAAGCATAAATAACCATCTAGATACATATCCTATGGCGAGGGTACCGTAAAGGGGAACTCCAGCTACCTGTATCACCGAAGGTGTCTCAACATTCGAGTACACCCCAGCTCAAAGAAAACCTCATGATATCGACCCTCCAAAGGCTAATGCAGACACAGATGGACTAGCCACAGTCTCAGAAAGGGCTCTTCCGATCCGAGTCTCAGAAACGGCCGGGAAAAACTACCAAAATAGCCAAAAATGGCTCCACACGTAGTACAGTGGGCAGTGTCCGCAACTCAACGTACATGAGTAAAACCGCACTCAAACAAGCGCCAAGAACTGCTGCATGCAGTGAAAGTGATCCCTGCGGGGATATCTGCTCTCAAAAGAGCTCAGTAGCACTAGGTGTGCCCACAACAAAATGCATCTGCCAACGCATGTGTCCGCAGAGAATCTACTGTCAAAATGACTGCCAAATCGCCTGTGAAAAGCGCTATGTCTGGTAACCTGGGCTGAATGTGTGAGTGAATGGACTGAAAAACCCCCTGTAGCCTGTAACTTGCGTGTCGGTGTCGTTATGTGCCGATTTCTGCCGTCGGGCAAAAATATGCTAGTCGAATAGCCGCCAAAGATGTCGTATCTATAAAATGTGTCGTACAATGCGATCGGTACGCTCGATGCCGATGTCGGGTGTCACTCCTCTATGATAGAGGTACCTCACCCGCACAGGTCGCATGCACGGTCGTCAATCGCAGGAACGCACTTGTCTAGGGAAACGCCCGATGTCTGGGTCGGATGTCGGAGATCTGTCGCAATGAGTAAGTAATGCCAAGCCGGTGTGCCAAAAATGGTGTCGTAAAATGATGCCAATAGCCGGTGCTCGAAGTCGTGAAGGAGAAGCGCTAGGAAATCGTCGAATCAGTGTCGAAAACTGATGCCGATGTCGCCCTCTGCCGCCGGGTGGAAGTGGCTAGCCGAGTAGCCGTAAAAATGCCAATTCTCGAAGCCAGTATCGAATGGTCAATGCCGAGTCGGATCAATATCGATCGCAGATCTCGCTCGATCTTTCAAGATCGCTCTCAAGCTCGTTGGACTTGGTGTCAATGCAGGCCTTTTTGTTTTTGTTCGAGAAAGTATCTTCCAATCTTTAAGCAAGCTGTCTCTCTCTCTCTCACACAACTGCAATTTTTAAAAAATTGTCTTTCTTTTCACGAGCTCGAGGAGAGGGATCGGAAGATTTAGTCGTAGGTTCGGTGGGAATGAGCCTTTGCACACAACTATGAAGTTTGAAATCTAAAAAAAAATCGATTTCACTTCTGTCGAGTACTGCCTGCAGCTTTGGAGTCGACGACTCTGTGTGTGTGTGTGGGGCTCGCGCTCGTGCTCTAATGCTGCAGCTCATTCAATGCCGAGCACACAGAGAGTGTGTGTGTGATGCCAGGCTCGGACTGCCCGCCGGCTGCAGCAGTCGACTGCTCAAGACCGACCTTTGGCCCACTGTATACACTGTGTGTGTGTGATGTGTGTGTGTGATGCGAGATAACGAAGCGCTGCTGCTCGGGAGCCTTGTTCATTTGCTTGCTTTCCTTGCAACTCAACCTGCTTCAAGCCTCGCTGCAACCCGAATCTGCTCGGCTTAGCTCAGCTTCAGTTTCCCTTTGCTCGCTAATTCCAGCGCTGCCAAGCAACAGGGTGTCGATCTACTGCTACAGCTCAGCTTTGTTGCTTATACGCACACGGTGTGTGTGTGATATTGGCTCGGACTGCCCCCAGCTTGTCAATGCTGTGCTGCAAACGGTGTGTGTGTGTTGTGCTTGTTGCCCGAATACACACAAGAGGGCTTACTCGATTGATTGCTCTTCAAAGATCTACTGCTCGATTCCAGCTCGTTCGTGCTGCTCAAATTCGAATCCTGGTCGACTGCCCTCAATGCCAAGCTTTCAAACTCCACGCCCAGCTGTCCGAATTACTTATGCCCTCAAAACAGGCTTTGCTTGCTTCGGCTCCTCAGCTGCCTTTGCTCAACATTGAAGCTCAATGCTGCCCAGAGTCCAGAGGCTGTGCACTAAGACTTGACTTTGCTTGCTCTCTATATCTCGGTTGCAAGCTCTCTGCTGCCCGCCGACTCACTGTCGCCGACCTGTTGGACCTGCTGGCTATGCTTGTCCAGAGCTGTAAGCGCCAAGCCCAAAGTCTCGACTAAGGTCGCTGCACACGTGGTTAGGGAAGGGAAGATGTCGAGGCAACCCAATGCTCTGATACCAATTTTTGTACGCATGTAGCGCGTGTACGGGGTGTGTGCAAGAGAGGGAAGGAGAAGGGGAAGGGGATGAAGCACAATACACACCAAGGAGTTTGGGTTAGTGGAGAGGAAAGTGAGTGAGTGGTCAACTCTCTCCCTTTCTCTCCCCATATTCATTTAGGTGAAAGTATAACCTGGCCTACACCCCAACAGCTTTGATCCTCCCCGTGATCTTCAAATTTCAACTTTCCTCAGTCCGCGATCCAAGGCGACCAAAAACTGGAAAATCATCTGCAACCACTTTGTCTTCATCAGCCCTAGGTTTCCCCAAGCCATAACTCGGTGCTCGAGGATCGGAATCACGTGCCATGACTTTGTGCTAACTCCACCTTGTGTACACTACCATCGAGAACTTTGGCAAGGCCCAAAAGATGCTAGATGGCACATTCTCCAATGCGAGCAAGTGGGCTCCGACCCGCCCCCCGAAAAAAATTCAACTGACTGTATCTTGCTAACCAGAGCTCCGATTCGCAATCTGAAAAGACCGATAGATTCCATGAATTGATCTCTACACACCTGTACCTCGACTTCCACTTGGACCACCTGTCTCCAGCTGCCCTGTCTGGCAAGAATCTACAAACTTCATGGACCCAAAATCTGCACTTTGCATCATCTTCACCTACTACCCAAATTAGCCCCTCATGGAGCCTTCCTTGGCCTATAAGCCGTATCAAGCATACATCTCCACTGCTACCTGCCATCCCATGATTCTCCTAGTTGCTCCAGCCCTTTGCCATGCTTCGACTTGCTTGCATATATCTGCCCATGCGATCTTCTAGAGTCGACACACTTTGGCTGCACCATCATTGCCCACCCCCCAGTTGAGCATTAATGCTCAACCGCAAAAGAACTTTATTCCACTACTAATTGCAAAGCTTGGCACACACTATGAGAAAACTAAACCCATATTTACATAGTTTTATTGCATCCTACTGCCAAACCTTCAAGTGGGTTGCCCCACCCCCTGCATCACATAGCTTCCACCTGGATCGAACACGTGTCGTTGATATCTTCTACCCATCTGTAATGCTCACCCGAGTGCCGTACCTCGGCGCCTAGACCACCATGTGTGTAGGCTGCCCATAGCCTACCTTTGCATTCCATGCATTCCTTTGCAACCTGTCTACTCCATACCAAGCAACACCAAGCATATCATCACCAAGAAAACATGTACCTGACACCAAGCTCCAACACATGTCTGACCCTCCCTCCCAACCAAATAAAGTGGAGGCCTTTGAGCATAGAACTCTGCACCTGCTGAACCAGCCTCCATAGAACTCCATCTACCACCATATGCATCAACCATAGCTTACATACCTTCACTAGAAGCAAAGCCACTACTTGAGATGCTCCTTTTTCCACCATTGGACATGTTTGCTGCATCGGAATCTCCTCCATCTTGGGCATTACTACCTTCTCTTTGGTAGCACACTCAATTCTAGCATCATCGAGCCCTTCCTTGTCAAATGGCCCTTCAAGGTCGATCAATACCTCTTGCTTATCAACTCCAACTACCTGCTTTTCAATCACCTCTTCTACCGCTGCATCATGCTCCTCCATGGAAGAGAGAAACTCATTCTCTACTGCATCCATCTCGACTTCCTCCATAGACACTACTGCTCTATCACTTTTGGCAAAATTCTGCACATGTTGCACCACCATGGCACCTTCCACCGCTACTTTCATCAGCACAGCCATTAGCATGGCCCCACACACTACCTTTACCTACATTTCATCATTGGTAGGTCTAGACTACACTACTTGGCTTTCATCAAGCATCTCGGCTTGCTTTGTTCCCTGCTCTTCTTGCACATGGGCTACTACCATATCATCAAACATACAAGAGGGCAGCTTTACCTTTACCAGTTCAGGTTCATCAGATTCCATCTCTTCGTCATAGGATGTGGACTCATACGCTCTATTCTCCTCGCTTGTCTCCCAGCTAATTGAGCTTGTATCTTCATCGGCATCGGCATCATATACCGACTCCGTATCTGCATCTCCTCCCACTTGCTGCTCCACAAAAGCTTGACCATCTTCACCGCTTTGCAAACTTTCTTCATCAGCTCTTGAACCCTCGGTATCTGCATCTCAATTGCATTCTGCTACCTTTTCATGCAAACTCTCCAGAAGAACATGCCTTACCTCTTCAATCCGTACCGGAACCTCCACATCTGCTACCACTTTTGCATCTTGATTCACCTTGACATGGAGATTTTCCTCGTTGACAAGCTCTTCCACCCTCGGCACATGAACATCACAAACTGGAAATCTCCAAGGAACATAACCAATAGTAGGTCTTACCTCAACAGGCTCTGCATTTTGAACAATTGGAATCACCCTTGGTTGGACCAAAGAGCACTTTGCTACCTCCGCAACAGGCATATAATCTGCTGGCTTTAACATACCCAGCTCCAACTTTCGCTTCACCTTTCTGCTCTTTATCTTTGCCAGATAGACCATGTCTTCATAGGTATCTGCACCATCTTCAACCTTTTCTCTAATCCTCGGATGCAAGCACTCTAACAGCTTTGACAGCTTCAAAGATTGATTGCTTTTGACCACAGTAGCAATCTCTAACTGCTTCCAACAAGCTTCAAAATCCTCAATGAAAAAAGAGAAATCTTAACTTACATCCTGGTGTGCCACCTTCAGCCTTGCACCAGCTTTTTCCGCCGTAATCACCTCTCGAAACCGTTCCAAAAACTGACTCTGCAATCTTTGCCATGATTCTCGATCACTGCTCTTTAAACCATCGAACCACACCTTGGCTCGTCCTCGCATCAACAGCGTCACCGTTTGTAACCTTTTTGCATCCGTCCACATATGCATTGACAACATCCATAATTCGAAATCTGCTAACCAATCCTCAGGATCTTCGGCGCCCGTAAATATGGGGCCAAAACTTGGCTCTACCATTTCTGTCAGCTTCAAACTCGACCATCAAACATATCGTTCCTCAGCCAACCGTTTTGTCGGCTACAAATCACCGCTTCGAACCTCAAATTGGAGCATCAGACAGCTCCTCAGTGGGGGCACCAGAAGATGGAGAGGGGGGGAGGGAAACACACCAATCACACAACACAATGCCTCACTATAGCCCAGGGTATACACAGTGCCCCAATCCACTAGATTTCACCTTCAAAACTCAACACTACCCGCAAGCAAACCACTGTTTTCACACAACCATACGCACATACACCTTGCAATGCACCAAACAGACTCAATCACTCCACTCCGCTCAATCCACACTCACACAACCTCTCTCTATCTCTCTTTGCACGATAAACCTCGGGGGGACACATACGCCTACACACGCCCGGAAACACACGCACACAAGCAGAAAAGAGAAGGGGGAAGGGGGAATGATGCCCAGAAACAGTAGAGAATAGCCTTCTAGCATATGCAATACCGTATACAACCAACACACTGCTGGAATGAACCTCGACAATCAAAAGCAATGGCTCAAAAGCCTTGGCAAAAAAGCTAACATTGGCCAAAAGACCCCAAAAAATACACCTTTATCTCCTTTTATAAGGGTGTGTCTAGGAGACCCAAAAAAGAAAAATGGGGTGAGCTTCCATGTCGTGCACTTCACTTGGAGCTCCATTTAGAATTTACTTGCATTGCCACCACTTGGCATAGTTCAATTTTGGAAACAATTGTATAGTGTGTACATCCTCCTAATATCCGCCCAATTCAGCCGCTCGGCTTGCTCCCCTTGGGGCCTTGAGTTCCCCCTCGAATTGTCTCTTTCTCCTTTTTTCCCCTACAGGACCCTCCCCTTGTTGAGGCAATAGCGACCTCGCTATTGGGGGGGGGGGTTGACTCATCTCCTCAAAAGTTTGGTGGGCGGGCCGCTAAGGCAGTGAGAACATCCCCCTAGCGGGCATGCCATGTCAGCACCGCCGTCAACGGCCTACACCAGCCAGCAACGCCAGCGGCGCGCCACCGCACCGCCGCCAGAGGCCAAAACCACCCACTGCGCAGCGCCCAGCAGGGCCGCAACACGCTCGCCATAGCCAGAGGGAGGGAGAGCGCCCCTCTTGTGTTCTTTAGAGACCTCATGGCCTAGGTTATATACAGCAGGATCTCCGGTCCGCGACTTGCATATGGGGTAAATACGTGGCCACGTGGCAAATGTGAGTGAATCCCCCCTTTGAGTGGCCTCCAAGGCCATGTAAAACAATGCCCATCCCCATTGGTTTTGTGGCCCACTTCATCATCCTGCCATTTTCTACTGAGAAACCCAATGATTAGATTAAAACCTCCACCCAATCGCCTCAGTTGTCGGCTTTTGATCCTCCCTGTGATCTTAAAATTTCAACTTTCCTAGGTCCGCGATCCAAGGCGACCAAAAACTGGAAACTCATCTGCAACCACTTTGTCTTCATCAGCCCTAGGTTTCCTCAAGCCATAACTCGGTGCTCGAGGATCGGAATCACGTGTCATGACTTCGTGCTAACTCCACCTTGTGTACACTATCATAGAGAACTTTGGCGAGGCCCAAAAGATGCTAGATGGCACATTCTCCAATGCGAGCAAGTAGGCTTCGACCCGCCCCCCGAAAAAAAATCAATTGACTGTATCTTGCTAACCAGAGCTCCGATTCGCAATCTGAAAAGACCGATAGATTCCATGAATTGATCTCTACACACCTGTACCTCGACTTTAAATGAAGTGCACTCTTATGCACAAGTTTCTTTTTAATTCCAAAATTTTAATTGAACTCTCTCTCTCTCTCTCTCTCTCTCTCTCTCTCTCTCTCTCTCTCACACACACACACACACACACACACACACACACACACACAATTTATTATAGTTAAAAAAATTCCCTTCTTGAGGCCACCGTAAAAACTTTACCTTGTTTTGAAAAGTGAAATCTCTCCTTTTTATAGAAAATTTTTCTCCCGTGTGTGTGTATCTCATAGAAAATAAATTTAGCTTTGATAAAAGATAGTAATAAAGTTGATGTGATGTGAAAAGAACCCCGCCTCTCTCTCTCTCTCTCTCTCTCTCTCTCTCTCTCTCTCTCTCTTCTCATGTGTCTCTTTACAATGTGGCAATTAATCCTTTCATCACTTTGCCATAAAAATTGTCTATATGTGTCATATAAAAGGATTTGTTATGGTTTGGGATAAAATAACCCAAAATGTAAAGTATCACTCCATTAGAGAAAGATCCTTTTAACAACCTGTTAGTGCTTAGACCCTGAGCTATGCATACATCTATTGACCTTTAATACTACAAACTAAATATTGGCTTCATATTGCATACATAAATACGGAATCCAATAGACTGATAACGAGTGACATCCACAAGATCTCCAAAATCCTAAAGACTCCATGTCAAACATGTTTCCATTGCAGTAGCAATAGGTTTGTTGTCCTCAAGTCCAAACTTACATATTAATGTCTCTATGTATCTTGCCTGACACAAAAAAATGCCTCCATCACATTGTTTAAACTATACCCCCAAGTAATGATGCAAAAGCCCCAAGTCTTTTATCTTGAAAGTAATTCAACATTGTGTGTCTCATTGGACCAGTAATCAGTAAATCTTCTGCATACAAAATGACGATGAGATATACATCACCCTCTCATTTAGCATACAAAGATCTTTCAGTTGACAGTTGCAAAAGTTGACAGTTGCAAAAGTCTTGTTTAACCAAATGAGTGTCAAATTTCTCTTACCAAGCACGAGGAGATTTCTTCAAACATATAAATCTTTCTTGCATTTTCACACTTTCTTTTCTTATCCTCTCTTGACAAAACTACGAGGCTGCATTGCATATATGTCCTCAAATATATCTCACCTCAAGAAAGTAGTAACATTGTTTGATTGATGCACATTCCATCCAAAGTGAGCTGCCAATGCACTTAGAAAACAAATAGTATTCATATAACAAGTGGGAGAAAAAGTATCTTCATAGTCAATGCCTTTTCTTTTGTTCATAACCTTTTGCAACAAATCTAGCCTTGTAGCGATCAATCTCACCATCCAGCTTAAGTTTCAACTTGTAAACCCACTACGTACCAATGGCCATTTTGCCAGGAGGAATATCACATAAAGTCTATGTTTCATTTTCTATAAGTGCATCATATTCTGCAAGCCAAAAAGATTTTCTAATTTATATGCTTCATTAATAGAAAGAGGATTTTCTCTTCACACATAAACAAGAAACAACCAAAGCATAACAATCTGATTCATATGATGCATGACAAGAACCTGAATGAGTACAAATAGAAATAGATGCATCCAAATTACTATCACACAAAGTATACACTAGCCACTATGGCCCCCCAATCTCAAAAAAAAAAAAAGTTTCCTAAAGCATCTTATGTGCATAAGTGAAGAGTGAATTTAGAAGATGAAAAGACCGAAGAAAGTGGAAAGTCAAAAGACTTCTCATGTCCTTATAAAGTGGTGGGTCGAATGCACATTGCTTTTTTTCTCATGCTTTATTTTCCCTTGAGCGTTTTCTTCTCTTTAGAGTGTCTTGCACTATGCAGATAGTGAATATATATATTTTGAAGCCATTAGGAGTACGTTACAAAGTATGCACTGGCCATTTTGGCATACCTCTAGCCTCTTAGTTCTTAGCCCTTTTCACATCAAGTACATCATGTACACCTATATCAATAATAGGCTCATTTGTTACATTTTTTAAAAGAGGTTGTTGTCTTATATATGCCTTATTGGAGATTCGTGGCCCTGATTGCGGTGTCAGTGGTGTTTTATCCTTCTAGATATTCTTAATATTGTTTTAGAATGTGAATATGTCAATTGCATTATGGAAAAGTACTCACTTCAAGTTGAAAGTTTGATGTGGGCAGTCATTCTCTAAAAGTAGAAATTGGTGAGCGCAATCCATCATAGATGTCTCGGGCAATCATGACAATAGGAAAAATTATTTTTAGGACAAAATTTGGGCTTATGGGATTTTTTCACAATTTAGGGATTTTTAAAAGCTTTTTTGGCCTTTTATACTAAAAAATGGTGATGTAAGGTTTCAAAACTACCAAAAGCAGCAATAGCATGGCTAAAAAGTAGCCTATTTTGGAGTAGAAGGGTCAAAAAAGCCACATCACCTGCTTGCTTATGGCTAATTATCATCATTTTCACTCTCTTTTGTGTATCATTCTAAGGGTTTCTCCATGGTGCACTAAGTGTACCCCGGTCCTACTTCCTTCTTGTTTTTAGGTATGGGAGGGTATCAAGTAGGACTTTATTTCCTCAAGTCACTGTGTAATCTTGTCTATGGGAATGCTTCCATAATTGTGTGTTGACGAATAAGTGGAGGAGGAAGCTAGGGTTCTTCACAATACTTCAAAACTAGTGCTTTATCTATGCAATTACAAGTGAGGCTACAAGAAATTGTGAAAGAGAATTGAGTTTTATATGCTTTTGTTCTTCATGGAGCTTCAATGCTAGCCGATGGCGTTCTTCATTGTGTTTCTCACCTAAATTAGTTGGTGTTTGTTGTCATTTAAATCACAAACTCTTATGGTTAGAGGCTCGGTGCCTGTCTGATCATATTGCAAACTTCTTGACATTGTTCCTCACCATCGTGGAGGGCCCTTTACTTGGTGGGGACTCTCTTGCAACAAAGCGTGCACCCGTACACCCCTTCCTAGTAGGTTGCATGCACATAATCATCAAGCTAGCAACAACAACACTATTTCAAGCAAAACGAGAGCTCTCACAGACAGGATAGTGCATGTGACGAGGCGATCGGTCCTATGGGTGCAACACCTCTCCCAATGAAAATGCGTAGAGAAATCAACATGTAGGACACATTGACAAAAGTTGGAGGACCCTACATAGGAGCTCATCATAGGTTTCTCTTTTCGCTTGACGTGGAGTATGGGCCTCCCCTTCTAGTCAAGAGGACCGTCCACCTATTCAAGATCCCTCTAATGTGGATGGTCTATGTGGGTGCTCTCTTACCTGCCTTTATATGGTCACCTATAATTTGTCTAAAATGGTCATATCATTCTTGTCTTAAGTTCCCGTCCCATCCGTGATTGCCGCTATTGAGTTCCTTCTTCTTGTGACCTTTAGAGCTCTAAAAAAGTGAGCTTGGTTGGCAGTCTCAGGCTTGAGGGGAAGCACTCTAGCCAACAACCAAGTCTTTTTTTATCTCTTCGACTTGCAATTCAACAAGCAACAAGGGTGAAGGTGATGCTAGTTGAATTGGTTGCTTCAAGATTACGTCTTGTTGATCTCCAAGGTGGAGGTAGAGTATTGCATTTCCCAACTCTGCCATAATTTGCACGATTGCAAGGGGAGGCGAGTGTCATGGATGCTTGAGAGTCAGTCGCTGCCTGCATCATCGCCTATGTCATCGCCTACATCATCGCTAGAAGGTTCTAGAAGACTCTAGAAGGATCAAGAGAAGATTCTAGAAGTTCTAAAAGTATCAAGGAGATTCTAGAAGTTTCTAGAAGCATGGAGAAGATTCCGAAAGAATTTAGAAGTTTCTTGAAAGCTCTAGAAAGTTGAAGAAGAATCTAGAAGGTTCTAGAAGAACTAGAAGGATCAAGAAGTTTCTAGAAGCTTGAGAAGATTCTAGAAGAATCTAAAAGTTTCTGGAAAGCTCTAGAAAGTTCACTACAAGAGGCTATTCATATTAGCGACGCTCACACAACGACGCTCAAAAAAAAAAATCCCGGCGTCGCTATGAGCGTCGCAAATTTACAAAGAAATTTGCGACGCTCATAGCGACGCCGACTGGGCTAAAAAAATAACCGAGCGCGCCCAAAAACTCAGATCTCAGATCTGAGTTTTTCGGCGCCCTCAAGCAAGGAGCAGGTAACGCTCTCCCTCCCTCTCTCTCTCTCTCTCTCTCTCTCTCTCTCTCTCTCTTTCTTCTCCACACACACACACACACACACACACGAGGAGAGGAAGGAGAGCCAGCTATGCTCCTTCCCTCTCCTCATTCTCATGTTCCCTTCCCCTCTTTCTCTCTCCCTCTCTCTCTCTCTCACACACACACATACACACACACACATAGTGTTTTTGAGAGAGAGAGAGAGAGAGAGAGATAGAGAGAGAGAGAGAGTACAAACAAAAACAAAAACACACACACACATACATAAACAAAGAATGCACACACACATTGAGAGAGGAAAAGAGAGAGAGAGCATGCATAAACAAAAAACGCACGCATTGAGAGAGGAAAAGAGAGAGAGAACATGCATAAACAAAAAACGCACACATTGAGAGAGGAAAAGAGAGAGAAAACATGCATACGATCCAAAAAAACGCACACACATTGAGAGAGAAAGAGAGAGAAACTAATTTAACGTCGTAGGAAACTAATTAAAATTAAAAGACCTAAAGATCTAGCCGACGAGGAGTTGAACTCAAGACCTATTATTCAAGAGGGAAATGGCATAATCAATCTATCATACTTGGCATGGGTGATAGAAAGGTTATACCATTTATCTCTTTTTATTGGCACACACATCCACACACGCGCACACACACAAGAAGAAGAGAGTTATAACGTCGTAGGAAACTATCTTAAAAGACGTTAAAGATTAGGTTATATGTAGACTTACATTAAATTAGATTTAGGTTTATTTTTAACTAGATTTACGTTTATTTACGCTAGATTTAGATTTACGTTATATTAGATTAGATTTAGGTCTCCATAGACTACGATGCCTGCATGAAGCGGGTGAAGAAAGCCCTCAATGGAATATAGGGTATTGCTGCCTTCACTCATGGTGGGCTCCGTCGATCCAAAAGTACTGGTGAAATGTCTTCAGAAGATAGGGAAGAAGGTGGATCTTCAGGGCGGCAAGAGTCACTACATCCCCGACACAATGACCATCTAGACAACCTCTAGTCATTCAACAGCAACTTCAAAGTTAGTAACAAGAGCAAGAACGGTCTAAAAGGCCAATTGCTGTCGTCAGATGTGGATGGAGATGAGGCAGCGTCACCGCTGGAAGTTAACTCTCACATCTTTAGTGATGAGAATGCCAACTCTTGCCGAGTTATGTGAAAAAATATGTGTTAAATCAGTTTTAAGGTTCTTATAATCCCTGTTAGTTTAGTTCTTTGTTTTTAATATAACATAATTTACGTTAGATTTAGATTTATGTTATATTAGATTAGACTTAGGTTTATTTAGGTTTACCCACACACACACACACACACACACAAGAAGAAGAGAGTTTTAACGTCGTAGGAAACTATCCCAAAAGACGTTAAAGATTAGGTTAGATGTAGACTTACGTTAAATTAGATTTAGGTTTATTTTTAGTTAGATTTACGTTTATTTAAATTTATGCTTATTTACGTTAGATCAAGTCCACGCAAGAATTACTTACAGTTTAGGGTTTAGAGTTAGACGAACAGTGAAAAGATCTACTGTGAAAAGATGTTAAGATGCTGTGAAGTGCTACAGCGAGAGAAGAGGCAAAGGGGTTTTGTCCACTACATGCAGTATCATGTAGACGTGGGTGTGTAGATTTCTTGTACCCACAAATATAGGTATTGACCAATAAAGACGAGATTATAACCCGGTGGTTCCGATCAGCGCTTCAATGAAGACCTGATGAAGATTCGAATGCGCGAATACTGCAAACACAAGCGTTCCGAAGTGCAAAAAGCAATCAAGAATGGGTGGAACAGGCCAGATTGGCTGGCCAAAGAAGATTGGAAGAATGCGAAGAAAGCAGCGCGCGAGAATCCCGACAAGTGGAAGCAACAAAAGGATGCAGCCAGAGCACGAGTAGAGGCAGGGAGCTCGCACCACTTGGGGAGCGGTGGATGGGCATCATTTGAGGCCGATTTTGTAAGTGTTTTCACATTGCTCTTTATGTTCGATAGTTTAGGGTTTATGAGTTTTTTAATTCTAACATAATGAAATCTTTGTATGTTTTGACAGTGGTCGATGACAGGACGTGATCCCACACCGTATGAGCACGAGTACGCAGGCAGGAAGGGCTTAAACGCCCTGATGGACATTCTCAGTTCTCACGGCGGCATGGTTAGTATTAGGGTTTACTCTTTTTTATTTTTTGTATTGTTTTATAAATGTCGTTATATGTTTATACTTACTGAAAGCTGTCTTATTGTCTTTTTTTGCAGAATCCGACAGATACGCCGCTTGGACGCGATGAGACGTCTGACTAGACGACGTCAGTTTAGCCGTAGCTAGATAGCATTAGTTTAGGGTTTCTCATAGCTTATGTATCATGAGACGGATTTTATACGTCTTTTTGAACCATGTATATTATTACATTTGTCACCGCAGTTCCTTTTACCAATCAATTCTTTATGCCTATGATGTTGTACAATTGTCATTATTACATTTGCCAATCAATTCATTTTGCCTATGATGTGTACAATTGTCAATTCATTTTGCCTATGATGTGTACAATTGTCAATTTTGCAAACAATGCGTCTTGTGGGTGACTATTTTGGGTCTATTATCTACCCTTGCACTTTTTTTAAAAAGTGAATCAAGTACAATATGGTTGATGGGTGGCAGGGCATTCAATGCCCTGCCACCAAAAAAAAATTCTCTCGGGCGTCGCAATAACCGTCGCTATTTATGGCTCTGTAGCGTCGCTATGAGCGTCGCTATAGTCTTCAGTGTAAACGTCGCTATAACTGTCGCTATGAGCGTCTCTATATAGAGACGCTTATAGCGACGCATATAGCGACACTCTCGTAGCGACGCTCTTAGCGACAGTTTTAGCGACGCCGGGGATTATAAAAACCCAGTGTATTTCCGTCGCTAACAGCGTCACAAGAGCACACAACCTCTTGTAGTGGTTGAAGAAGGATCCAGAAGGCTCTAAGAACTAGAAGGTTCTAGAAGATTCTAACCTCCTCAAGAAGAACCTAGAAAGTCCTAACCTCCTCAAGCACTAGTATAAATAGGGGTCTTGGGCCACAAGCCCCTCAGTCTTGCCAACACCAGTTGTGAGGCTCCTATGAGGAAAGCCCTCTTCTAGTTCTTGTCTTATGTTCAAGTCTTGTCCTTGCAATCAAGCCTTGTCTTGTACTCAAGTCATATAATCAAAGTCTTGTATCTAGCTTTCTTAATAAAGTATTAAGTCTTGTATTCAAGATTAAGCTTATCATCAAGTCCCAAGTTCTTGTACATTGTGAGCACCTCCACTTGCTCTCTTCTAGCTCTATACGCGCTCTTAATAGTTTGGCAAGAATACCATCTCTTAATCTTCTCAAGCCATCATGGAGCCGACGATGGAAGGTGTCATCAATGCATTGCAAAGCATCCAAGCTCAGTTACAAGAACTTCGCGAGAGTAATGCTCAACTTCAAGCAGGGCAACCCCTAATTCAAGTTCAAGAGCTTCAAGAGACAAGCACACATCAAGCACAAGCTGCAAGATCTAGCTATTCTCAACAACATAAGAAGGAGCCGAAGGTCAGCATGCCTGAAAAATTTGATGGGACTAGATCAAAGTTTAGAGGTTTTCTCCAACAAGTGTGTCTCTTCATTCGAATGCAACGAGAGCGTTATCCAGATGATGCCTCCCAAGTAGGCCTTATTGGGACCCTCCTCTCGGGTACGGCTCTCTCTTGGTTTGCTCCCTTACTTGAAAAAGAATCTCCTCTTCTTCATGACTTTGAAGCTTTTGTGCGGAAGTTCTCTACAACCTTTGGGGATACTAATAGAGCAAGGGTTGCTGAAACCAAACTTAGAAATCTCCGCCAAGGATCAAGACTTGCATCCGTTTATGCATCCGAATTTCAACAACTCACTTGTGATCTGACTTGGCATGAGGAATATTTCATTAGCCAATTTCGGTGGGGATTAAAGGATCACGTAAAAGATCTTTTATTGACTATGCCAAAGGTTCACACACTAAGCGAGTTCATCTCTCAAGCAATAGAATGTGATAATCGACTATTTGAAAGGAGACAAGAGAGGCGTCTTGGGGCACCATTGCGACCCCAAACAGAAGTGACACATAATGGCTACACACCTCAACAGGGCCATGAATCAAGCATTGAGCCCATGCAAATTGATTCGGCACGGTTTCAACCTCTCTCTGCCTATGAGAAGCAAAGGTGACGCATTAATGGCTTATGTATGTCTTGTGGAGAGCAGGGGCACATAGTTCAACAGTGTCCAAGGAAGAGAAGGATGAAGGTTCATGGTGCAATGGCCTCAATGTGTTTGGAAAACATAGACATTCAACCCCAATAGAGACCGATTGGTTGGACAAAAGACAAACAAAAAAAGGTCTCTTTCTTCCTGCTGATTCCACTTGAAGTTTTATGCTACCAGTCAAGATGCATATGCCGGGTAGGCACATGGATTGTGAAGCATTACTAGATTCAGGCTCAATGGCATGCTTCATGGACAAAGAATTTGCAAAAGAACAAGGCATACCACTTGTGGAGAAGTCTAATCCAGCAACTGTAGAAGTCATTGATGGTCGTCCCCTCGCTTTAGGGGATGTAAGGTATAAAACTCGCCCCATAGAAGTAACATTCCAGGAGCATGTTTCAAGAATAGTGTTCAATATTATACAAAGCCCAAGCAGTCCAATTGTTATTGGGCTATCGTGGCTTGAATTACATAATCTTGACATCGATTGGAGGGCTCGGAGAATTGAACCACGAAAAGTCCAAAAGAAGAAGGGAAGGCATAATAGGCCTATATATCTTGGAGCCAAGGTCTTCACGTGTGCAGCCAAAAAGTATCCAACTTTCCTGATATTTGCAACACCGACCGACACGTCGACAACAAAAATCATGGAGGCATTGCCACGTCAATATCAAGATTACAATGATGTTTTTGAGAAGAAGAATGCAGATCTCTTACCGGAGCATTGACCCTATGATTGTGCTATAGAGCTTCAGGAGGGAACCCAACCCCCTTTTGGCCCAATATACAAGCTATCTCAAGATGAATTGGTAGAATTACGGAAAAATATTGATGAGAATTTTGCTAAGGGGTTCATACGGCATTCAAAGTCCCTAGCAGGAGCTCCAATACTCTTTGTAAAAAAGAAGGACGAAACTCTCCGGATGTGCGTGGATTATAGGGGCCTAAACAAGATCACCGTCAAGAATCGCTATCCCCTTCCCTTGATCCCAGAGCTTCTTGAGCGCCTTGGCAAGGCAAGAATATTTACAAAAATAGATCTTTGTGGTGCTTACAACCTAGTCAGAATCAAAGAAGGTGATGAATGGAAGACAACCTTTCGGACAAGGTATGGCCACTTTGAATATACCATCATGCCATTTGGTCTCACAAATGCCCCAGCTGTTTTTTAACATTATCTTTCGAGAGTATTTGGATTATTTTGTGGTAATATATTTGGATCATATCTTGATATTTCCAAAGGATCAAGAAGAGCATGAGGACCATGTACGATTAGTACTTGAAAAGCTTCGTGCATCAGGGTTATATGCAAAGTTGGAGAAGTGCTCTTTTCATCAATCTAAGGTGGAATTTCTTGGTTATGTAATTTCTGAAAAGGGAATCTCAATGGATCCAAAGAAGGTTCAAACCATCCTTGATTGGGAGACACCCACCTCGGTAAGAGATGTTCAATGTTTCCTCGGATTTGCAAATTTTTATCGTATCTCTATACATGGATACTCCAAGGTGGTTACAACACTCACAAGGTTGACAGGCCATAATAAGTTTGTTTGGGACTCAGAGGCCGCGAAAGCATTTCAGACTCTCAAGCAAGCTTTCACGATTGCACCCATTCTAATTCACGCACATCCTACAAAGCCTTTCATCCTAGAAACGGACGCTTCAGATTTTGCCCTTGGCGCTATTCTATCCCAAGTAGGAGAAGATGGTCGAGTACATCAAGTGGCTTTTCATTCCCGCAAGTTCTTAGCTGCAGAAATCAATTATGAAATCCATGACAAAGAGCTCTTAGCAATCATCGACTCCTTTGACACTTGGCGTCACCTACTTGAAGGAGCTCCTCATAAGATCACTATCTATACAGATCCTAAGAATTTGGAATACTTCATGACATCCCGCATCTTGAATCGTCGCCAAGCCAAGTGGAGTGGTATCCTATCAAGGTTTGATTTTCTTATCTCTTATAGACCTGGCCGTCAACAAGCTAAGTCAGATGCCTTATCAAGAAGATCCTACCTTGCACCTAGAGAAGGCGACGCAGCATTTGACCAACAAGAGTCAGTGATTTTGAAACCTGAGCAGCTTAAGCTAAACGTCACCATGAGCCAAGCTCCTGAAGATTCTACTTTTCTTTCTAAGGTGAAGACACAAATTGCCAAAGACCCACTTGCTCAAAATATTAGACAACAACTTACAAGGACAAGAGGTTAATGAGGACTTTCAAGAAATTGATGGACTAATTTACTATAAGGGTCTTCTCTATATTCTGCCAGGACCAACACGCTTGGAGGTACTTCAACAACAACATGATCTTCCATCAGAGCAGGGCATTTTGGGGTTGATAAGACAATTGAGCTTCTCTCCCGTGATTTTTGGTGGCCTCAAATGTGGAAGCTTGTCAAAGAGTATGTAGGCACTGTTACACTTGTAATAGATCAAAGGCCCCTCGTCATCGTCCTCATGGGTTACTCCATCCCTTGCCCATTCCAACCAAACCATGGTCATCCATCTCCATGGATTTCATTGTAGAGCTACCCTTGTCACAAGGATTTGACTCCATTTTAGTAGTCGTGGATCGGTTTACAAAAATGGCTCACTTCATTCCAACCACTAAAACCATCACCAGCGAAGGAACGGCCAAACTCTTTCTACAGCATATCTATCGTTATCACAGATTACCGGATGACATAGATTTCGATCGAGGCCCACAATTCATCTCTAGCTTTTGGAAAAGCTTATTCAAGCTACTTGGAGTACAAATCAACCTCTCCTCAGCCAATCACCCACAAAGTGATGGACAAACAGAGAGAGTAAATCAAGTTTTGGAACAGTAACTCCGCTGTACTATCAATTATCACCAGGATAATTGGGTCGAGCTCCTGTCGCTAGCAGAATTCTCCTATAATTAATACTTTTCATGCCTCCACCCGTCACACTTCATTCTTTGCGAATTATGGTCAACATCTCAAACAGAATATTAACAGACACTATCAAGTCAAGAATCCAGCTACTATTCATCTTACACAACAATTATCTGCAATTCACAAAGAACTTACAATTCATATCAAAGAAGCTCAATCCAAGTATAAGGAAAGTACAGATCTCCATTGCATGCAGCATCCAAAATACAAAGAAGGGGATAAAGTGTGGCTCCTCCGACGTGATCTGCTTTCATCTCGTCCCTGTCTCAAAAGCTTGATTATCGAAGGCTTGGCCCGTTTAAAATTATCCGTCAAGTCAATCCAGTCACCTATCGACTCCGATTGCCCTCATCCATGAAAATCCATCCGGTCTTTCATGTCTCAGTCCTAGAACCTTGTCACACATCTAAGATCCCAAGAAGAGCCCTACAACCACCTCCTCCGATTGAGATTCAAGGATATGACGAATATGAGGTCGAGAAAGCCTAGATTCTCGAGTTTCGCGTGGCAGGTTACAGTACTTGGTGCATTGGAAAGGCTATGATGTTAGTGAACGAACCTAGGAACCAACACACAATCTACAACATCTCTCAAAGTCCAAGAGTTCCATCAACAACATCCATGGAAGCCCAACTCAAGGAACACCACTGCTCCTCGTGGAACTCGTCGCTAGAGGAGGGGGTAATGTCATGGATGTTTGAGAGTCAGTCCGCTGCCTGCATCATCGCCTATGTCATCGCCTACATCATCGCTAGAAGGTTCTAGAAGACTCTAGAAGGATCTAGAAGATTCTAGAAGTTCTAAAAGTATCAAGGAGATTCTAGAAGTTTCTAGAAGCATGAAGAAGATTCTGAAAGAATCTAGAAGTTTCTGGAAAGCTCTAGAAAGTTGAAGAAGGTTCTAGAAGAACTAGAAGGATTAAGAAGTTTCTAGAAGCTTGAGAAGATTCCGGAAGAATCTAAAAGTTTCTGGAAAGCTCTAGAAAGTTGAAGAAGGATCCAGAAGGTTCTAGAAGATTCTAACCTCCTCAAGAAGAACCTAGAAATTCCTAACCTCCTCAAGTAACCTCCTCAAGCACTAGTATAAATAGGGTCTTGGGCCACAAGCCCCTCAGACTTGCGGACACCAGTTGTGAGGCTCCTATGAGGAAAGCCCTCTTCTAGTTCTTGTCTTATATTCAAGTCTTGTCCTTGCAATCAAGCCTTGTCTTGTACTCAAGTCATGTAATCAAAGTCTTGTATCTAGCTCTCTTAATAAAGTATTAAGTCTTGTAATCAAGATTAAGCTTATCATCAAGTTGCAAGTTCTTGTACATTGTGAGTGCCTCCACTTGCTCTCTTCTAGCTCTATATGCGCTCATAACAGTGAGGATACAAGTGATGATAGTCGAGCGGGCGTGAGCTACCCGTGCGTGTCCCTACGGGGGGAGCTCTCTTTAGATTTGTAACTACGACCGGCCGCCCTCCTTTCTCTCTCCTTCTTTATCGTGTGCACAGAGGCTTCTCTCAATTTTGGAGTTTAACCTTCATGTCACAGATTTTTACAAGTGTAAAGGCTCCCCCTTTCGCCATATTATGTTAGTTTAGATAGATAATAGCAATGTGGCAAATTGGAATGGCCAAAAAAACCCCTAAAATGGGAACTTTGTCAAGTTTGGTTTATGTCAGATATGGGAATTTGGAAAGGATAAAGGACGAACTTACGAAGAATAAACAGTCAATGAGCATTGTTGACCAATGACCACGTTTTGGGCACGCGTGGAAAGCAGGCCGGAAACCAGAATGTCCGGGTCCGCGTGGGGCGTCGAGTGTCCGTGCGTCCTCGCAAGGACAAGCAACCGAGTCCCGACCTACGACTTCAATCAAGCGGCACACATCTCACTCTCTCTCTCTCTCTCTCTCACACACACACACACACACACAAACACGACCAACAGCAGCAACAACACAGATCTCGCCATCTCGGTTTCCCATTCTTCGCCGCACACACAGGGGTCTTCTTGTACGCCTTCCGACCCGCCTTGCCTCTCCCATTGCGTCTCCTGTGGCGCCCATTTTATGTTGCGGCCTCGACATGGCGGAAACCTCCAGCGGATCTCCCCCTGTTGACACAGAGCTATGGCACGCTTGTGCTGGCGCCCTCGCCCATCTCCCCCAGGTAGGCTCGTCCGTTGTATATTTTCCTCAAGGTCACGCAGAGCAGGTCTCCCCCCGTCCTTTTCTTGATTTGCCTCCCTTTCCCCCTGCCATCGCGTGCAAAGTCACTTGCGTCGACTTCCTTGCTGACCCTGAAACAGATGAAGCGTATGCACGCATGCGCCTGCAGCCTCTGCCTCACCCTTTCCATGATGCTGGTGATAATGACCATAGCGATTCACCCTTACTCTGTCATGAGTCAAAGCCTGTTTCTTTTGCGAAGACTCTAACTCAGAGTGACGCCAACAATGGTGGTGGATTTTCCATCCCTCGCTACTGTGCAGAGACCATTTTGCCCCGGCTTGACTATGCTCAAACACCACCGGTGCAGACAGTACTTGCAAGGGATATCCATGGTACTGTATGGAAGTTCCGCCACATATACCGGGGCACTCCTAGGCGTCATCTTCTTACAACTGGCTGGAGCAATTTTGTGAATCAGAAAAAGCTTGTAGCCGGAGATGTTATTGTGTTCATGCGGGGTAATTCTGGAGAGCTTTGCATTGGTATCCGACGCTCTATGAGAGGTGTGGGGCACCATCGGCTGGTTCCTTCAAGATGTGGTATTAAGGTTGGTGCTGACCAGGATCTACTCATTCCTGATTTGTGTAAGGCACCAGATTTGAGCATGGCAGCTGGTAGCAATTGTTCCAATTTTAGCAGGCATAGAACCCCATTTACAATGCAGTCCGTTGTGGAGGCAGCTACAGCGGCGTCATCTGGGCAGTCATTTGAGATTGTCTACTATCCAAGGGCCTCTGCTGCTGAGTTTTGTGTGAAATCACACTTGGTAAGGAAGTCTTTGCAGCGCAGCTGGGCCCCGGGAATGCGCTTTAAGATGGCGGTTGACACAGACGATGCATCCCGCACTAGTTGGTACATGGGAACCATCATGACGGTGGAGGAGGTTGATCCAGTTTGCTGGCCGATGTCGCCTTGGAAGATATTACAGGTGAGTTTTTCGGTCTGTTGTGTTAATTCAGTTGTGTTTTCTAGTTTCCATCGGGGATGGAGGATGATGATTGAACTTTGTTAGTTGTTTTTTTCTTAGGTGACATGGGATGAGGGTGTGCTGCAAGGCATCGAAAGGGTCAGTCCATGGCAGGTAGATTTGGTTTCACCTATGCTGCTGCCACCCTTGTCTTTGCCTCGAAAGAAACTGCGGCTTTTGCATCCTCGAGAACTGCAACTTGATGGCGGTGGCCATGAAGTGAGCCCGCTGATTTCTAGTAGTACGCCAGTATATCCACATCCTTCTTATGAATTTCAGGTGACAGGTCTCTATCCCAGCATGGAGGGAGCCAGGCATGGATCTAACGATGGGCTTGCAGCTCAAGACTTTGCATTCAATAATCAACTCGGTTGGGTTCATAATAACCTTTATCAACCACAAATCCAGCATCTTGGGGCTAGTGGCTTGGCCTCAAGCTTGGGTTTGGGTACTAGTTTTGTTGAGGCTGCCGGTGCTGACAATCAACTCATTGCATTGACAGTTGGGAGCTCTTCTAGCAGCGAGCCTGCATTGAGCAGCAATTTATCATGCTGTGACGAAGGTGGAAGCTCAAGCCCCAAGTGTACACAGTTTGTCCTTTTTGGAAAAGCTATTGATGTTCAACCCACAAATGAGCACTTGCAACTGCTTTCGCATGCAACCGTTGCAGATGGGCTAACAATGTCAGATGGGCCTCAATCGGAAGTCTCGCTCTCGGCACAGGGGAGCTCAATTGAAACATTAGAGAACGCAGGTTTGCACTTACAGCAAGGAGATAGTCTATGTCTAACTTATATGTCTGCGAATGCAGACCCTCAGTCCTCGTAAAGAAGCAGTGGTTTTTGTGGGACTGACTAGGCAAGGCGGCATTGGCATCACTACCTGCGATCATCTATCGGATTGGAGCTTTTATCTTACTCAGGGTTTTGAGCAGGAGATTGAAGTTTGTTTCTGCAGCTCAAATTTAGGAAGTATGAGATTTGGCCTTTTGAAATCTTTTATAGGTCAAAAAACACTTACTGTGGTTGTGATATACATATACGTTGCTTGGCGAAGTTGTATTCATGAAGCAAGTGTAAATAATGATTGAGGACATTTCGATGTGAATAGATATATGCATACAAAGCATGGTAAGACTTCACATGGCACATTCTTTAACTGTATCTTAAATGTGATGAGATCCTTTGTTATTCCTGTATTTCTTGTAGTGCATGTGACTGTTGATGGTGCAAACCTACACATCTGTTAGGTGTTATTCGTGGGGCACTTGATATATCAGGTTAATAACCTTTGCGTTGATGCTTGTATGTGCATGCATGCTTGTATGTGTTGAGAAAGGATTTGTAGGCTTTTTTTTAGAGGATGCATTGAGGAAGGTGCATCCTTGTGTGTGCATGTGTGCTTGTAGCTTTTTTTGTTTTCATGATTTTCTGCATTATTGGTTGTTAATCAGCTGAATGGTAGTCAGGACTCGGCTTTTGCTATTACTTGATTGTTATGAGGGGGTCATTGCTGACTTTTGGTGCAGCATGCCGATTATCTTGCTTTCTTTTCCGAAATTGCATTTTCAAAAAGGTGTTAAACTTGTAAGATCTCATCATTTGTGTTGGGTATCCACACTTAAAAATCCAATAATCCTTCTCGTTGTGCAAGACTAGTTTTGATTTATCGTTGGAAACAAAGGCATAAATCTTTCTATCTTTGTGTTTCGATATGGATACCGTGTTCTATGATTTTCTAGTTTTTAGTGGGTTCTAGTATGCTTCAGTTTATGCATGGCATGACATTTGCTCTGTCATGCTTGTTTCTATTCTTTGTTTTTGTGTTCTCATTAAAGGGGAGCAGTCAGAATTGGATGGGTCCTTATATTGGCTTTCTTAAATATGAGCCTTAGTTGTGTTAGCAATGGGATCTGATGGTGCTTATTTGTAGGGGAAGAAGTAGACTCACATTTTGTCTCATCTTTGTGAATGAAAGGCAACGAGGTAATCTCTTGGGGCATATAGTTTGGGTATGGTTGGTTGAGAGACATTGGGTTAAGTAGCAGGCTCGCCTTATTTTCCAAACCTACTGCAATTCAGTCGTACTCATCTTGAACAAACTCTTGTGAACTTGGAGCTAGCTAGAATACTCTTTCATTGGAATGGCATGGTTTGGAGTCTTTACTTGGCCTTTCTTTTTAAAGGGGGAGTTGGTTTGGCAACTTGGTATGTTTTAAAACGATGAAAGGTCTTGAGCTGTTGCATCAGGGGCAAGTGGTTTGTCAGAATTCAAAGCAATACGTATTGCTTTCGGTGAAACCATCGGCGTCCACTTCTAGTAGTCATGGATCGGGTTCGTTGGTCCAATAGGAAAAGGGTAAGAGTGATCGTCGACGAGAGGCGTACTTTAATTGGAACATTGAAGGGTTAGTTGGTTAAGCATGAACGTCCAAGTGTGAATGGGCGAGCTCATATAAAAGTCACCTAAACTTAAAAATCACTCATTTTTCCATTTATGCAATTGGAGAGTGTTCTTGCTCTATCTTCGTCTTCTTTTTCATCTTCTTGTGTGTGTATACGCGCGTGCACGAGAGAGAGCATTGGGACGGCATGGCGGCGGCGAGGCGGTTGAGCGTGGCACGACGGTAGCTCTCTTTTCTTCGTGACGAGGAATCCTCCATGAAGGTGAACGTAGGGCGGTGAGTGATACATTCTTGCTCTTTTGAGCTTGCTAGATTAATCTGGTTGTATGTTTGCAGCCATTTGTGGTTCACACACATTGTACGGCAAGTCTCTTGTTTTGACACGTGCAACAGATGCGTATATTTTTGTCGTCGTCGGGAAAATGTATTGCAAAAAAACGAATAGCACTGTTGCTTTTTGGTGCAATTTGAGATGTAGAAAAAGTAGAGATAGAAGGTGTGTGATTGTTAAGAAGGATTTGTGAACTTTAATTTTGCTACAGTATAGTGTTTTTTGTTAATAAGATGTTGTAATGTACTCTTTTATGTTGATAAGGTCTTATAATTAAGATATTAGATCTATAATGTAAGATATGTTAGTTGATTAGTTGTTGTAGTATTGTGTTAAACAGTGTGTAACAGTAGCTCTGTTAGTTAAAAGTAGGAAGGTTAGATGTATGTGAGCGCGTGCGACGCAATCGTGACGACCTTATAAAAAAAAAAAAAAAGTTATTTAAAAAAGAGGACAGGTATCGGGAACATTCTTCAAACCCAAGCCCAAGTCCACGCTCAGGTCACAGTCACCTTTTGTACTTACTTATTTTAGCTTCACGTTTAAATAAAAATTGATTCTTTTGAGGACTATCGTAGCTTTAAGTAACCGAATGTTGTGCTGTAAAGCACACCACGATCCCTTGAGCGATATGTTCGTTTCGAACTATCACACGTTTTAATCTAAAAATCGATCGTAAAAAGACATCAAAAAATGAGTAAAAACGAGTTGCAAAACGTCCAAAAAAATCAAACGGTTAATCTTCGAAGGTATTCGTCGGCGGTTGTAGGATGTCAAAGGTACATGCATCTACGTTCTAGTCGCGTGTTAGAGACCGAGCAAATAACGAGCACTTTGACTTACGCGGGTTCTCAATACCCACCTATCTTAGGTTCTGAGCTCTCGGCGGGGACCCAAGGTAGTACAACCCAAGACCCAAACATAACGGTTAGTGACTCTTCATCTGATTACGATATTATGGAAGGACATCCTATACCAAACCCTGAGCAAGTAAACAAAAATGTACCTGTCTGGATCCCACAGTTTAGATTTAGTGTGTTTAGTCGCTTTATAGAAACCTTTAGTAGAGCTACTCGCTCTGAACCTGCGGCTAGTGAAGTTAACGAAGGTGAGGGAAATGTACATTCGTCTTTGGTATCTCAGGGGGAGTCTATACTCCCCAAGAGTGTCCACGTCGATATCCTGCTCCCTCCTTTCATGGAAGACCCTGCAAAGCAATCACCTTCTGAAGTTCTACTACCCGATGGTAGGAGTCTTGGGGAGGTGTAAGAAGTTGAGCGTTATATGCAAGCAGCTAGGAAGAGAGAAAGACTCCTGGGAACATGCATAGCAATCGAGCAATCGAGGGCTCTTGAGTTAGTAGGCAATGTGGGTCAAATTGTGGGGAACAACAATGCTTCCATCTCAAGGGAAACCTCTAGTAGGCCGAGCTTAGAAGGGTTATTTCTCAACGAAAATTGGGAATATGACCTACAAACTGAAACCTTGACTGACCTGTACACGGGTTACACATAGCATATAGGTTGGTTAGAAGTTGTACAATCTACTTCTAGTGCCACAAGTCTAAAGGAGCGACAACAGATGGTCTGTAATGTCATCCATAGCATCATCCAATCGGAGAGGCAAAACCGAGGGATAACATTCCTTCAACGGGCCTTATGAGATTCTTGGATACGGGCAAGGCCAGATAATCGACGCTATCATAGATGAAAACTCCTTCAATGAGTCCAATGGAATCTTCATATATTGTGTTGCCTGGAGTTCTGTACGGTCTGAATCCACAAGTAGTAGTTCTAATTTTCCAAATCTAGCTCATCTGTCTCTCGGAGACACTACGGCTACGATACCTACTCCGATGATGAGTACAAAAAGTACACCTTGGACATCGTTTGTTAGCACTGCATCGCTACCTAGTAGCACAATACCCCCAACAATACCTTCAGGTGTGCATCAAGCCTATGTACCTATCCCACACCCCCAATTATGCCAAGGGCTCACACTCCACAATGGCATTTTCCGAGCTCTTATTCAAGTTGGGCCATACCATTTAGCAATAACATGTCGTATCCGACACCGGCTATGATTAGGGTCACACCTATGAACTTTGGACCACCATGTGGTACACCGCCATACGAGGTACGTGACACCAGGGTCGTGCGTATGCTAAGGCCAATGCCAACTCCCATCCCACATGTAGTTCCAAGAACGCTGTCGTGCCATGGCACGCACATAGTGTGAAATAAAAACATTCACCTCACTCTTGACACTTCGCGATGTATGCAAATAAAAGCGATCATGTACATATTGTGATATATGTTGAAACGTCTACTGCGGTCATTATCATGTACATACCTATCCAAAGAGTCGTGGCCCTGGATGTGGCGCATTTGCATGCTTTTCCACTTGATAAGATGCCTAATTTGGTTTGACAATGTACATAATCCAAGTGTTTCATGGTGACACACTCATCTCGTATACAAAGACTGATGCGGGCAAAAACTACCAAAAATAGCAACTAACAAGTGCGGTTGCAGAATTACATGGAAAGTGACCCAAAATGGTATATTGATAAAAAATGATGCTTATCTATGTTTTTAATGCTTATGCGAGTAATCCCACAAATTTAGGGATTTTCCTGACTCTGTTTGGGATTTTTCACATAAAAAATGACATTTTTTTGGGTCAAAAATGAGATAGAAATGGCTTAGTTTTGGTCCAAAGTGGCAAAATGGCCCAAAAATTGATACATCAGCTCATATTGCCGTGGGGAACAGAGAGGAGGCTTTTTACAGCAAAGACCTGCAATTTTGCTCTACTGTGCAATAGCTTTCATGGTTGCCCATTCTATGTGTGCTGCAGTCCTGCCTCTTCGCAATCTTGTATCAGAGCTTGTGAGGGAGTGAATTAGGGTTTCCCCTTATCAAAATGGTGTTTGGGCTTCAATAAAGAATCTCTTAAATCTCTGCAAAATCAGAAAATGGTCATCGTGAAGGTGGAAGCTCGAGCATTCTTTTCGATTGTTTGATGTAATTTGGGGCAAGGCTACATGATACCATGAAAGAGGTTTGGGTTTTGATTGAGAATTGTGCTTGTATGAGCATCGAGGTTTCATGGCTGAAACATTAGTGTTTTTCAATGGTATTTTAAAGTGAAATTGAATGTGATTTGGTGATCCTCTTATCATAATCTCGACTACAAAAACAAGCAGACTCCAAGCACGATAGGAAAGAGGGTTGTTGTCACGAACACTCTTAGATTTTCTGTCACCCTTAGAAAGAGGGTTGGTGATTCTCCACAAACGCTTTTTCATAGACTCTCATCATGAACTCTCACAGCCAGAGGTTTTGCACTTTCCCAGCTAGACCGCACACATTCCGACATTTCTGGTGAACCCGACGCGAAGCAGCGGGGTGAGGGTTCAAATACTTGTTTTGGAAGGTTTAATTACAAATAATTAAAGCTATGGATTAACAAGAGCAACAAGGCATGCGTTTTGATCAAGGCACAATGCAAATGTTTCAAGCATTCACCATGTTTATGCAACAACAACAGGCTATTGAAAGAAGGGAGGTGTAAACAACCAAAGCCCTTCAAGCTATTGTGAACAAAATGGACCAATTTGAAGGGAAAGATGTCACAAAGTTTCTTCGTGGTTATGTAAAGGAGATGGAGCTACAATGGGTTCCAGAGGTGGACATGATTCATAGTTTTGAGCTTGTTGTGGTCCCCGAGATTAGAGACTATGTAAGGGGAATCAAGGAGGAGAATGGAGAAGGTTGGGAGCAATTTAAATTATTCCTAAAGGAGGAATACTTCATGGAGGACTCTGAAAGGGTTACAAAAAGGACCTTGTTAGAATGGGTTGCAAAGCCAAAAGAAGGACTTTCCATCAACAAACTGTGGAGAGAGTTTGAGCGACGCTATGCTCAACTGTCAGGAACAGAGGGGGATACTTTGGATAGTGAAAAGACCGAATTTTTCCTTCAAGATGCAGGTCATGAGCTCCAAGAAAAGCTAGAGCTACTCCTTGAAGACAAGAATACAGAACAGGGTCTAAAGGATGAGTGGAAAGAGGTTGAAGACGTAGTCTCATTGCTTGCTAAGAGGCAACGTCGTAGGGACAAGATGGTGGTGAATGGTACTACCTCTCCTCCTAGCACGTCAGAGATTCCACCAAAGCCTAGTGTTGTGAGTCCAAAAGGTGATAATTCAATGCTTGATGAGCTTGTTAAGGGCATGCGAGAAATGAAGTTAAAGCTAACAAGGCTTAAAGAGAAAGGACAACCTGCTGTCTGCAGGACAAAAATCCCAAAGCAAAGAAGGATTTTTGCACAGATGCATATGGTGTGATTCCACGGACCATGGCAGAAGGGATTGTGATAGCTTTAGTGATGCCTTAAAAAGAGATCTTGTGTTTTTAAGGATGGCAAGATCCATCTGCGGGAGACAGGTATGCCATTAGGAACTAACTTTGGAAAAGGAGGTATGCGGAAATTAGTGGAGGATATGGCAACTAGTCATGCTATTTCTGCAGTGGAGGCTGCTACCTGTGGGGCAAAGATAGAGCTAATTCCAAAGAAAGTGTTAAAGTATACTCCTGATGATTTTGAGGAGGTTGATAGCTTATGGCCATATGCAGTAGCCTCAACCGAAAAAGGGAAGGTAACTAAATAGGTATTACATGAAGCTGGTGATTGCATACACCATACAACAGGTTGGGATGACCCTGTGGACTCTTTATCAGTGCATGCCTATCTTGCAAAATGCTATAACAATGAAGCAATTGTGGAAGAGAAGCGCAGACATGAGAATGGAGATGCATGTCCTTCTACTTCAAAGAGGGTTACAAGAGCTGGTGGAAGAAAGGATCCATGACCTTCTTATGAGGCTCCACCACATGTGCCTCCTCCTCCCGAGATTCCTATGGAGGAGGCATCTATAGGGAAGAAGAAAGAGCAAGGAAAAGCTAAAGCAAAAGGCCCTGCATACAAACTACAATCTGACATTGAAGCTGCCACAAACTTAAAGCAGGTATTGAAGGAAAGGATTTTGAATAGCAAAGTTGAGTTTACCTTGGGTGAGGTTCTTAGCATTGCTAAACGCAAGTTTCATGAAGAAATTATAGATATCATAAAAAGAAAAAGGAAAACTCTCACTGAGTCTATTCCTCCACAGTTTGAGGGTGAAGGGGAGTCACTTAAGGCACATGGAATACATGTCCAAGAGAGTGATTGTGATGAAAATGTGGTAGGATGCTACCATTCTTCTCGAAGAGATGCACATGCTCGATATGCAGATGATGATGAAGCCTCCTATAAAAGCTACTACTCCAAAAATCATTGGGCAAGAGCTACAACAGAAACTTTAGTCAAGGTGGGTGATCTTGAGGAGCCATATGTTGCATTGATAGATCATGGCTCTGAGATCAATCTTATGTCCAAGAGTCTTTACATGAAGGGTAAGTGGCCGATAGACACAGACCATGGGTGGATGATTAAAGCTGCAAATAACTCATCAGGAGAGTTGTATGGGGCTTGTACAAATGTGAAAGTGACGATTGGTAATGTGAAGGATGAGAAAAATTTCTTTGTGCAGGAGATGTCTACCTATCCTCTTATCCTTGGGCAACCATACATCACAGCCATTCGCAAGGAAACAAAGGTCTTGGAGGATGGTTCTACTTATGCTAGGGTAAAGAGCAGAGATGCAAAATGAGCTGTGCAATTTTTGACTGTGTGTGAATCACGAGAGGAACCGCAATAGTCTTCATGAGTATCCTCTATCAAAGCGAACAAAGAGTTCAAAGAGTACAGGGAGACAAGGGGTTTTGGCCATGTACCATTGTGAAGCGAGATTGCAAAGATACAAGAAGAAAAATATTCTTGCCTGACCCAAAGTGAGAAGAAGCTTTTTCTACAGGTTTCCACAGATTAACAGAGCATGGGTCAGTATGTTTTATGAAGCTTGAGGATATGAAAAGGAGTGCACGACAATATGTATATAGTGTATAGAAATACATGAAAGAAAATGGTTCATAGAGGATAGTGAATACATTTCAGGTTTCTTTGAACAAGTTTCTCATGTAGATACTATGCTTGAGCTTGAAGCTATAATGGATTCTAGCATGCCAGATGGAACCCACATTGTGGAAGTATGCTCTATGGAAATGTATGATGTGATTGAGGCTTTTGAAGATAAAAAAGATTTCAATGCTAATGAAGGACCGGAAGTGCGTGTGGAGATCAAGTACAAAACGGTGGCAAAGAAAGTGAGACCAGTGGCCTTACCTTTACCATCAGATTGACAAAAAAAGCTAGAGCAAGATTCTTTGCAGCCGAGTCTCAGGGATCCAAAAAGAACTGGACACAAGTTCACAATGGAATCCCTAAAAGAGATAAAAGTTGGCTGTGAAGTGTTTTTAATAGAAGAAGAGAAGAAGAGTTTTGAAGAAATGCTTTCAAGACATGGTAAGGCTTTTGCTTTCTAGTCACATGAGATAGGGTGTGTTGATCCTAATGTTGTTTCACCTATGGTGATCTTCACTATCCCTCATGTACCTTGGACATTACACCCAATTCCGGTTCCGAAAGCACATTTGCCAAAGTTAATAGAACTACTCAATGAAAAGATTAGCATGGATATCCTGGAGCCTTCTTGTGCACCATATTCAAACAGATGGTTCATTGTGCCTAAGAAGAATGGAGCTTTGCAGTTCATACAAGATATGCAACCTGTAAACAAGGTTACCATCAGGAATGTGGGTACAGGACCTATAGTGGATGAATTTATAGAGGCGTTTGCAGGAAGGTCAATTTACTCAATGGGAGATCTCTATTCAGGGTACGATCAATTTCAACTAGATGTTGAGAGTAGAGATCTGACAACTATGAAAACACCTTTGGGATTGGTAAGGATGTGTACCTTACCTCAAGGAGCAACAAATTCAGTTGCACACATGATGAATGGGATGAACATGGTTCTATGTGAATTCATACCTTAAATCACAATGCTATTTCTTGATGATGTGCTCACCAAAGGATGTGAAGACAAAGATAAAAATGAAGCTATGGATTCAAGGGGGTGCCGTAAGTTTGTTGCAGACCATATCGAAGATTGTGAGAAGATTTTGACAAAGCTCAAAGAAGTTAATCTTACCCTGTCAGGGCAAAAATTTGTATTTGGTGTCTATGAAGTTTTGATTGTGGGGCATATGTGTGGTCCTTATGGTAGAAAGCCTTGTCCAAAAAAGATGGATGCAATAAAAAACATGTACAACTATAACTGAAGTTCGAAGATTTCTTGGTGCTTGCATCTTCTATCTTATTTGGATACCACATTATGCACATGTAACAGATCCCCTTTATAAGTTATTGAGAAAGAATCAAAAGTTTCGATGGGAAGAAGAGCACACAAAAGCCATGAGAAAGCTAAAGAAGCTACTTCTTTCATTGCCAACCTTGAGAAAGGTAGACCATGCATGTGAGAGACCTATCATTGTGACAGTGGACACGAGTCCTATAGGGATAGGATGGGCAGTAGGGCAAAATGATGATGAAGGAAAAAGGTATGTGGTGAGATTTGGAGCCAAGATTCTGATTTCTCGCCAACATGATTATGCACAAGTAAAAAGGGAACTATGAGGGGTGGTTACAGCATTGAGGTGTGACAAGGAGTACTTGATAGGGGCACCAGTGGTTGTGGAAAATAATTGTTTTCCTCTTCTTGGAATGATCAAAAACTGTTCGACTCCTGATATTGCAATGTTTCGCTAGATAGCCTACATAAAGTCCTTGAATCCTGAGTTCAAGCATATTGCAGGGAAAGACAATCCAATGGCAGATATGATATCTAGGGCAAGGTATGGAGATGAACAGGACATGATTATTGAGGGAGATGATGTAGGCACAAAGTTTTATAATATTGATTATGTAAAGAGTAGTCATGCATGTTTTGTGTCTTCACTTGAGTCCTTTTCAGAGGAGCTATATGAGGATGAATGGCTCTTGATAGGTCGCTACTTAAGTACTCTGCAGAAGCAGGATGCTTGGACTGAGCAAGAATTTAAGAGGATAAGAAGAAAAGCATATGGATACTTCTTGAGGGATGGCTACTTATGGAAGCATCCTAAACGAAGAGATGGAACACCATTGCGTGTAGTATGCAGTAAGGTTACTCAACAACAAATCATCAAGGAGTTCCATGAAAGTTTATGAGCTAGACATCGAGGTGTATGGGCAACATTTGCCAAGGTAAAAAAAAGGTATTGGTGGAAAGGGATGTATAAGGATGTGGCTGAGTTTGTGGAGTCTTGTGTGACATGCCAAATGTATTCAACTGTATGGCATCGTGATGGACTACATCCTACATATCCGTTAGCCATGCATTACAAATGGGTTGTGGACTTGGTTACAATGCCTTTGGGACTTTGGAAAATGAGGTATTTGGTGCTTGCAAGAGAAGAATTAAAGTATTCAAAAGAAGAGGGGATGATGATCCATTTGATGCACAACCAAGTGAAGAGGATGATGAAGTCAACTATATGCAAACTGAGGATGAAAGTGAGAATATGGCATTTGAGCATGAGTTTTAATGCTCTACAAATGTTGTTGTGGCACATACCGGAGGATGTGCAGGTTCAAAGGGGGTGGATGTCGTGCCGTGGCACGTACATAGTGTGAAATAAAAACATTCACCTCACTCTTGAAACTTCTCGATGTATGCAAATAAAAGAAATCATGTACATATTGTGATATATGTTGAAGCGTCTCTACTGCGGTCATTATCATGTACATACCTATCCGGGGAGTCGTGGACTTGGATGTGGCGCATTTGCATGCTTTTGCACTTGATAAGATGCCTAATTTGGTTTGAAAATGTACATAATCCAAGTGTTTCATGGTGGCACACTCATCTCGCCTACAAAGACTGATGCGAGAAAAAACTGCCAAAAATAGCAATTAACAGGCGCCGTTTGCAGAATTGCATGGAAAGTGACCCAAAATGGTATATTGATGAAAAATGATGCTTATCTATGCTTTTTATGCTTATGCTAATGATCCCACAAATTTAGGGATTTTCCTGACTTCGTTTGGGATTTTCGCATAAAAAATGACATTTTTTGGGTAAAAAATTAGCTGGAAATGGCTTAGTTTTGGTCCAAAGTGGCAAAATGGCCCAAAAATTGACATATCAGCTCATATTTCCATGGGGAAGAGAGAGAAGGGGGCTTTTTACAGAAAAAACCAATAATTTTTCTCTATTCTGCAATAGCTTACATGGTTGCCCATTCTATGTGTGCTGCAGTCCCGCCTCTTCGCAATCTTGCATTTGAGCTTGTGCGGGAGTGAATTAGGGTTTCCCCTTATCAAAATGGTGTTTGGGCTTCAATATAGAAGCTCTTAAATCTCTGCAAAATCAAAAAATGGTCATCGTGAAGGTGGAAGCTTGAGCATTCCTTTCGATTGTTTGATGTAACGACTATGTAATTGGGGGCAGGGCTACATGATACCATGAAAGAGGTTTGGGTTTTGATTGAGAATTGTGCTTGTATGAGCATCGAGGTTTCATGGTTGAAACATTAGTGTTTTTCAATGGTCTTTTAAAGTGAAATTGAATGTGATTTGGTGATCCTCTCATCATAATCTCGACTACAAAAACAAGTAGACTCCAAGCACGATAGGAAAGAGGGTTTGTGACTTTGCTGTCACGAACGCTCTTAGATTTTCTATCACCCTTAGAAAGAGGGTTGGTGATTCTCCACAAAGGCTTTTTCACAAAGTTTTTGTGACTCTCATCAAGAACCCTCACAGCCAGAGGTTTTGCACCTTCCCAGCTAGACCGCACACATTCCAACAACGCCTGCACCTGCACCTGTGGCAACTATATCTCCTTATTTAGGAGATTTGGCAGCATTTTCTCAAGCTATCGGTCGATCTATTGCTAAGAATATGCATAACACGCCTGATAGAGAGCCTAGAAGTAAGGCAGTACAAATAGCCAAGCTCACACAAAAATTTAGTGGAGACGGGGATGTGAGAAAGCACATCAAAGTGTTTGAACAAATATGCAATTCTCTAGGAGAATACAATGACCTACATAAAAGTAATGTTTGAAGCCTAACCTTAAGTGGGAAGGTTGGGGATTGGTATAGAACCCTAAGGGTGGAAGAAAAAACGATTTATCCTACTGTTAGGAGACTATTCTTGAAAGAATACATACGAGAGGGAGTGCTTTGGGGTGTAGCCTCTCAGCTCCAGAAATCCCAACGAGAGGAAGGAGAGTCAATGAGAGACTTTATTAGTCGCTTGAAGCATTTGAATTCTCGTTGTAATCCGAATGAGTGCTTCAATAATAATCAATTGCTTGATAGATTCATTAGGAGATTACGACATGAGGATATCTACAATGGCCTAGTCATTAGAGGTATCACCACTTGGGAAGCAGTCACCACGAATGAGATCCAATTGGAGGATAATTTAATGATTCAAAGAGAAAGAGTGTCTGTTGAGCCTAAACCTACTAGCTCGCAAGCATCGGGGCATCAACCAATGACCCTAAAGCCTATTGCTAAGGAGCCAAAGATATCCAAGATGACTTTAGCAAATCTCACCAAGGCCATTCAAGAGAGTCTTAGAGACAATCGAGCTCTGTAAAACAATCATATGTATACAAGAACGAAGCAACAATGGTGCTCAGTATGCTATGGTCCGCATAGTATCAGTGAATGACCTACTTTTAGAGTAAAATTCAATGGGAATTGTAATGCTTGTGGGAGGTATGGTCATCAAGGTAAGGATTGCATAGTATTTAAGTGTGCGATAGCCAATAGATCAACATTAGCATGGACAGACACACCTCGAGTGCCTGCATTGATTCCAGCCCCACCTCTTGAACAAACGTTACAACACATGTTCCCTAGGACCCAAAATGTTATTCAAACAATACCCTTATCACCTCCAGTGCTAGGACCGTAACCACCATATCCAAGAAACACTTTTGTGAATCAAGTGGGTTACGAGTCATCTATTGCTTGTTTGGAAGGCTATGAGGAAGATATAGACCCCGATATTGTCTATGGGATTGATGCGCTTGAAGAAAGTCCACAATACTACATGGAGGACTATTGGGATAAGTCAAAACTGTCTATCAAGTAGCTGCTCTTGCTGCAAGAGGCCAAAATATCAATTGCACTGCCAAGAGACCACCTCTTAAATGCTATAAGTGTGGAGGTCCACATCGTGTGGCCGAGTGTCATATTAGGCTATAAAAGAATGCCACACTAATGCAATCCAAGAAAGAAGTCAAACCCTAGTTTAAAGATCAACATAGGGACTGATGACGACCCCGTATATATGAACGACGCTGAAGAGGATTCTGATTCAGGTGAAACCATGGAGACCAAAATGACCACTAAGAAAGAAACCAACAAGGAAGATCATCATGAGCCACAATGGCCAGGACCCAAGAAGAAGATAAGAACTTACCCAAACCCTACAGAGGAGATTGAACGAGTCAATCAATTAAGGATTTTGGTAGAAGATACCCAAAGGGATCTAGAACCAGCACCTAGGCTGATCCAGATTACAGACACAGTGTTCCCTACGCAACAACGACCTCACAAAGTCCATAGACCACTAGCCATACCTAGTGTCATCCAAGAAGAAAGTGACTTAAAGTCATCGGAAAGTGAGCGGAGTTACTTTTTGTTGGAAATAATGTTTAAAGAGGGACTACTTAACCCTATTGAGAAAATGGAGATCCCATCTTCCCCACGTCAAGGGACTGAAGCCCAAAAGGTGCCGTTAAATATTTCCAAATTGATGGATTTCATGGCTTCAGAAGTTAGAACCACCATCATGTCCAAACTATATAGAGACCCTGAGCTATTCTTAGCTCTTCGAGCTTTCTTCAATGGAGAACTGAAGGTTGGGCTACCACAATTTTCACAGATGGATGGAGCTAGGGAGATGCCAATAGAGAAGGAACACTTAGATCCACAACCCAACCTAAATAAGAACCTTGTTGTAGAGATACCTGTTAAGAAGGTGGAACAATACCTTGAGGGCGATGAATCCAATGCAACCATACCAATCACTACCAAGGGATTAACTATGAAGGGAAGCCTTGATGGTGGCGTTGGGGTTAGCATTGTGACTAAAAATTGATGGGAAACTACGGGAAGACATCACATTGGGACCACAAGCATCGTAGTAAAGATGGCCAATGGGTCTATTGTTAAACCTATTGGGATGCTAGAAGATCTCAAGATCAAGGTCTTTGGACATAAAAGAAGAAATACCTTCATTGTTATGGATTTCTCCAAGCACACTATGATAATCTTAGGACGTTTTTTCATGAGGGAAGAAAAAATGGTGCATGATTGGTCTAAAAACCATGTCTACTTGCAGTTCCAAGATTTTTTCATTCGAGTGGATCTTGTAACTGGTCGAGCATATCCTCTAGGAAATAGATTTATAATTGATCATATATCCTGACACCACAGTTCACTCGGCCCATTGCAGTATTGTTACATATGTAAAATGCACACTGATATTGGGGAAGATTCTCCTTATATAGATGTACTACCTGGGATGACTGAGTTGGACAATGTGGATTGGGTCCACTTAACAAAAACCATAGACACTTGGGGAAACAGGGGGATGACCTAGGTAACACCAGAGGGGGATGAAATGCCACCACTCGTACCCTTAAATATGCTAGAAGCAATGCGTACGGCTTCTGATGACCTACAAGATGAAGGATTGACTGGAACCAGTAGCGTCTTGCAAGACTATAGTCCACACGATTTGGGGTTAGAATCATCAATTGAAATTGAATTTGAGGATGAAGAATCTGAGTTAAATCTTAGTGCAAATGTGGGTCAAACCATTCAGAGCCCATTGGTACCCTAGATGACAATCTATCCAAGGGAGCAGAAGACACAAGTAGCGATTCATCTAGTGACTCTTCACTAAAGATCGACCATAATAAAAAATTAGACAAGAAGAGTAAGAGATATAAGAGGCAACGATATCGAGCAAATGTGCATGCTAGAATAAATGAAAAGAAATCTACCGCACAATGGATTAATTATATAGGGGCATGTGATGCTCATTGGAAGTTGGTAGATAACTGGGGTGAATACCTTCAAAGAATTATGTGGTGTAGTCCACAACCCATTGACATCGCACAACTAGAGGATACAGAGAAGCCAGAGTTGAGCCGTACCGTAAGGAGACGACAAAATCAAGAGTTACAAGCCATCCATCAAAAGAAAGCAGCCAAAGAACAAGTAGAGCTCAAAAAGATCCAAGCAAGAGTTGAGGCTCGAGAAAGACAACAACGTCTTAGACACCAACGAGAGGCTCACGGAAGCGTTTTTTGAAACACTAATGATGATTCATTGGAATCTGAGCCACCTCTATGATATCCAATTGAACTAAATAGCCTTTATGGGAGAGTACTATATAACGCATTATTGGATACAGGAGCGAGAAACATAATTTGTTATCCTATAGAGTTTGGTGTCGGCTAGGAAAACCACCCCTATCCACAAGCACCATCTAAGTCAAGGGTGTCAATAAGAAGAAGACCACTGTTTTTGGAATCCTACACAACCCTGTTATTTATGAAAATGGAACTGTGGTTCAAAGATTTTTGGTCATGCTTGTTGGTATTATTGAGGGTAATATAAACCTAGGGTGCAAATGGATGTCTGCAGTCAAATGTAATACTGATTGGGAGATTGGGAGTATGACGACGCAGAAACCAACTCATGGCTCTATGAATCAAGGAATAACACTTGAAATATCACCTCTTCATAACACAAAAAACAACAAAATATTACCAATCCAAAAAGTCACAACATCCTTGCCAGTAGCACAACCCTCTAAAGCTTTGACTTCCATGGCTATGATAGACAGTGCTACAACAAAGGCTCCACGTGATTTGACCAAGGGTACATATCAATGGGTCCCCAAGGTATCGTTATCGGACCCCCCTATGGTTCAAGTTCATTCAAAAAATAAACCTCAAAGGAAGGCGTCCACTCAAGTTAAGAAGGTGAAAACCAAATTATGTTGGACTTCCAGACAACTATTAGAATCCCAAGGCTACTATGATGGAAATGATCGAATTTGGGTACCTAAATGTAAATCGTGTCCTTTCCTATCCACTATGAAACCATGTGAATCAAACTTGTGATTCCAAAGCCGATGGAAGACTGTGGGAAGGGAAAGATCACAGAATGCTACACACCTATTCCAGAGCTAGTTTGGGTTCTAAGGCAAAACCAATCTATTCGGCTTAGCTCAGGAAAGGGGGAGTTCCACGAAGCTTCTAGCTCTTCATGTAATACATCCATAGAGGTAAAAGCTTCTACACAACCTCCACCTACCATAGGCAGCCTCCATGAAGCTAGAAAAGATTTGAGACCTCCCATTGTGCAATTATTACCTGATGCACTACTCCAAGTTCGTTCATGGGAGAGTACCTTACCACCCTTGCAACTCGATGAGGCACCCAAGGTAATAGATAACTATTGGCTAAAATCTTCACCTATTACCAATTGGAATAACTGGTTCCAAAAGATGATGACATCCTTTTAAAGTATGATCTACCCAAGGAAGGGGGGAGTCTTCATTCATGTCAGCATATTGAATCATTTTCCTCTTACCCTTCTTTCCCTGACCCTTGAGCTTTTTGATTTTAGGGATTGTATATATATAGATATATAGTAACTAACCACCCTAGTTCACAACCATGTTCTCCATTATAATAGGTGTACTACTTGTTTTTATCTATGCTTTCTACAGTTACATGTTTGCATCTTGTTATTTGAGTTTCTAACAATGCATACAATTTATGAAGTTGTGACATTGCCAATTTAGATGCTATAATTTTTTCAAACTTCTAGTACCTTGTTCTTCTCTTTGAGTTTGGTCTATTACTTGGCTTTAAGTAGGTATCAAGACCTTAACCTAAACTAAGCTACTTAATTGCTGACTTTAATTCGTAAATAGTCTATTAATTGTAGCAACTTTAGTAATATTTTAGGTTATGAGGATATAGTTCTCTCTAGCTTATTCCACCTAAGTGTGACTTGTGTTGTGGAAGTCCATGTGTTAAGATGGTATTTGAGATCTCGAGTCTCCCGGCTAGTTTATGTTCAAGCTAATATTTGAGACCGCGAGTCTCCCAGCTACTTATAGCAACTATGACAAAAAAAACGGAAAACAAAAAAGAGAAAGAAAATAGCACAAACTTCCTTGTATTTTATGTTGATCACACTTAAGTGGTATAAGTGACAAGATCACTAGTCCTTAGACCCCGACGAACATTCCTAGGGTTAACTACTATTTAGTTGATATTTTTTAATTAATGTTGGTCAATCTAGTACTTACTTTAGCACTAGCTCTTGTATACTTCTCTGTCAACCTAATAGACCTTAACTCAATTGCATTTCATTCAGGTACTAACTATTCTTGTTCTAGTTGGCAATGTCACAATTAATGAATTTTTTTTGCATTTACTAGAATATCATGTATGCATCTCACTTATTGCACGCCTGCACATGCTGCCTTTGAGCTTTCACAATGTTGTTTTTTTTCTGCTACATGTGCTCCTATTGTGGATCCCAATATTGCACTGTTATATTTCGAGGGCAGAATCTACATCAGGAAGGGTGGCATGTTAACCACCGCGTCCACTTCTAGTAGTCATGGATCGGGCTTGTCGGTCCAACAGGAAAAGGGTAAGAGTGATCGCTGATCAGAGGTGCACTCTAAGTGGAACATTCAAGGGTTAGTTGGCTAAGCATGGGTGCCCAAGTGTGAATGGGTGAGCTTATATAAAAGTCACCTAAACCTAAAAATCACTCATTCTCTCATTCGTGTAATTGGAGAGTGCTCTTGCTCCATCTCCATCTTCTTCTTCATCTCCTTGTGTGTGTGTGTATGCGAGAGAGAGAGAGAGAGAGAGAGAGAGAGAGAGAGAGAGAGAGAGAGAGAGAGAGAGAGAGAGAGAGAGCATTATGACGGCACGACAATGGCGAGGCGGTTGAGCACGGCACGACGGTAGCTCCTTCTTCTTCACGGTGAGAAATCCTCCACGAAGGAGAGTGTAGGGTGGTGAGTGACACACCCTTGCTCTCTTGAACTTGCTAGATTAATCTGGTTGTGTGCTTGTAGGGATTTGTGGATCGCACACGACAGTGTACGGCAAGTCCCTTGCTTTGACACGTGCGACAGATGCGCATAGTGAGAAGCCCCACAATGTCTCCAGCTTTGATGACCATTTGTTTTTTACTTGAAAGACAATAGAATTTTCAAATTTGCAAGAGTTTTGAGCTATTTCCTTATATTTTTTCCCGCTTTTTTCTTGCCCTCATCCCCATTTTAAATTGGCAAGTTTGAGTTTGCAACTGGCTCTAGGCTAAGCTGAGCCAAACATTTTTTGCAGATTGGCAATGTATATCCATCGATGTGACAATGGCCAATGATGAAAATGCTAGCAATACACCCTTCTTCATATAATGGTTAACGGTGCAGAGCAATGTATAAAAGCGTTTTGCACTAAGGAAGTAGAAACTATGGCTTGGACACTTTAGCCCTACATGCTTGACCTTAATCTTCGACTGTTGAAATGACCTTCTATAGGCAAAGATGGTAGAAAGGTGCATGGGGGATCTATTGAGGAAATCTTTTCCATGCATGGGAACCCCCCCATATATTTTTTTCTCTTTTACCAAAAATATTTCCTATTATATAAGTTACTTTTGATTTTTTCTTACCTTTTTCACTAACGTTTTAGCCTTTATTAAATAAATAATACTTATGCTAATCAATAACGATGTAGCACAATAAGTAAGCTTTCTTTGTTGATCTCTCTTTTGACCTTATATATTAAATATATATATATTCTAGTATTTTCTAATATATATTTTTTCATGTATATATATTAGTCCACTCTACCAAATATTTTATTCACTAGTTTTTATTTTCAAACCTCAACCCCACTTTCAAATTTCAATAATACCTCTATCTAGATGATTGCCAATCTTTTCAACACTCTAGGTCATGTTTTCATACACATGAAGGAGCTTACACTTGAAGGCAAGAGAGAAGTCCACTCAAAGGGGACCACCAAAAGACTTTTGCAGCCACAAATAATACATTATTTGGCTGAATTTTTTAAGTAAAGAAGAACCCCGAATCTGAAAGAGCATTCAACATGAAAGATGTAGCTCGTGATCTCAACTTTTAGCTCAATTTTTTTCAGAATTTTTGGAGTTATGAAAACGGAGATATGATTTTTGTAGTGGACCCCAGTTTTCTCGTGTAATGGTGACACAGGCCATCCCACTTTTCTTCCTTCTAGAATGGCTATGGTTCTACAAGTCTTCAAGCATGATTACAAGAGACAAGGCTCTTTTAATGAGGTCTTGGCTAGTCTAGAGTAATTCTATCACCATTTTTGAAGGATCCATCCTCATCAACAAATATCCACCTTCGACAACCTCTCTTATAATTTTCTTACCTCTCTCTTCTCTCCCTAATAAGCTTATGTCTATCCAAAGCTAGACTATTATTTCCTATCCTCTACATCCTACCCACATTCTCTCTTTTTCTCTCTCTATTGACTCTGGTATTTTAAATAATGAGGAGACAAGATGGGAGCCACAGTCACATGCACCCCATTTCCTAGTCACCAAAGTGGGACACTCACCTCAAATAGAAATATTGCTAAATCCTTCCCTCCTTCCCTATATAAGGAGGCCATGAGAGCTCACTTGGGGGAGAGAACACACACACACACACACACCTATCCATACACACTCTTGTGCTACATGCTTGTAGCATGAACCCTAATCACATAATCACAACACCATCATCATCATCATCACCATGCACAAAAGATGAGCACCACACCTCCACACCACTTGTAATTAAGGGTTGAAGGCACAATTTCAAGAAGAAGAAGGGTGGACACACTCATGATATTCCTCGCTATCAACTCCCATCTCTCCATTATGCCTTCGACGATCTTGTTCCCTTCTCATTTTCCTGCCATACGCTACCTATTGTATTCATCTTTTGCAAGCAATCAACACACTCCATCTTGGTGCCATACTTTGTGTCGCTTTGGACACATCTCATTGTGAGTATGGTATATTCTTGTTCCTTGCCATTTTTTTTCGGCTTATGTTAAGGTGTGCGGATTCGCCACCACACACACACACTCTCTCTCCCTCTCATATTCCTATCATCTTGCTACTTCCATTTTAAGGTGTGCGGATTCGCCACCTTTTGTATGAGAAGTGAGCATACTTGCATGTATCCCTGACCTCGTTATCTTCCTTACTACATGCACACGTAGCGAGCCCATTCTCACTCACTCACCACTCCTCTCACCTTATTCTCCGACCACCCCATTCCACATTTGGGCGTGGATCTTGAAATTGTTTTCCATGCATGCTTCATTGTGTATATGTATGCGTCCTAGCCGCATATCTTGCTAGGTGGTGCCCCTATTGTGTATCCCCCATGATGAGGCCATTGTACATAGTCTTGGTGTAGAGGCCACCAGGTCTATTTTTTTTCACTTCCGCCTCTCATTTGGTGCCCCCACGGAGGAGGGCTCTTGAAACCCTTCAGTTTACAAGACTGAAAACCCTAAACTATTGTGAATGGATGAATGAGTATGAAGGATTTTCTAACTGGACGACAGAAGAAGAAGAGCTCCAAGCACAACGAGACGAACTCCGCATCTCCATCGAAGCTCGAGTGCCAAGCGTAACGGTAATTGATTTGAAGTGGGAGAGTCAACCAACGCGCCAAACCCAGTGGATATACATAGGCCAAGTGCCAAGAAGAAGAAGGAGGAGGTGGAAACCATGTCCGCAACCTACAACCAACCAACAACAACAAAATGGAAGGAGCTCTGCACAATAGAGAATCAACACTATTCTACTTTGAGAATCGGGTAACTCAAGTCACCGAGGTAATTATCATAGTCAGTTTTCAAGTCGCACCTGATGCTGCAGCACAGATAACAGAAGCATTGGCTCACACTCTCACTAGAGAAACTAGGGATCTACTGAGTTTGTTTCAGGAAAGAACACCACCCTCTCCTACAAGCTTGGACAGTGACTAAGCACCTCTAAGCTTCACATGAATCAGGACAACCAACCTCAAGACATATCACACATACCAACACGTGTACGCTCAATCAAGGTAATATTGGACTTGAAGATTCACTACCAGCACGTCATTGACACCATGCCGGGTGGGGAGCGGTTTTTTGAGGTTCTGGCATCAGATCAGCCATTTGTTTTACCTTTGGTACAAGGCAATGTACCGTTTGAAGTTTTAATCTATGTCCTAGTATAATAGGGTATACACGTCTCCTTGTAAAGAAGAAATTTTTTTTGCAAGTTAAGAAGTGTGTCTTTCTAACTCTCTCTCAGTAATCATGGCAATTGTAGCATTTCCAACCTTTACTGGTAAGGTGGGCGAGGATGCTGCAGACTTTCTAGACAACTTGGAAATAGCATGTGTCATCTCTGCGAGAGATGATGATGCTTCGTGCTTGCGCATCTTCCCACTTCTAATGAAGGTGGAGGCAAGATCATGGTACAATGCCTTGGCACAAGAAACCAAGGAACGGTGGGACTTATTAAGGGCAGCCTTTGTCAAGCGTTTTGGAGAGGGCACAACATCAGAGAAACTATGGCAATTGTCGACAGAGTTGAAGCAGGGAAGTCTGCTGGAATACGCATCATATGAGTCAAAGTTTGTAGATTTATGGGGGCGATGGGTTGCATCGCTAAGAGAGGATGAGGGGGCACCTGATTTCCTAAAGAAGGATCGGTTTGTGGCTGGGTTATGGCCAACTCTTAAAGAGAAGGTGAAGGGAAGGTTTCCTGCTACGTATGAGCTAGCAGTTGAAGTGGCCCGCCTTAAAGACAAGAAGTTGCGCCTACAAGCCAGGAATATTGATGGAGAGGAAGCCGTTAGGACCCCACCACCTCTAGCACCACCTACAACAGTCGCCCAGAGGATTCAACCACAAGAACCAATTGAAGATCAGCAAGACCTGCTCAACCGAATCACCAATCAACTTGAGAATCTCTCAGTCCATTTGATACAACAAGGGCATGCACACAATCGCAACCAAGAGCAAGGGAGAGGACAAAAAAGGCAAAACCAAGAATACCACTGCTACAATTGTGGGGAGGATGGTCATGGCATGTACTACTGTCCACAACCAAGGAGGCAGAATTTCAACAGAGGAGCCAGACAAAACCAGGTTTCACCACCAAGAGCAAGACCACCACCACCGAGGGCACCATGACAAGCACCACCCATGCAAATCTTACAACCACCGATTCAACCACAACCACCACAACCTCTCATTCCACCCTTACCCCCACCACCAGTTGGCAATCAAACAGTAAGCGTCATCAGTCTTGAAGGTAAGGGAAAGGAGAAAGTGGAGGAGGATAAGACCAAGGTTAAAGGAGTAGATGCCATTGGGGTAAAACGTGCTAGGCATGGTGAATCTTCTCAAAAGGAAGAAAAGATGAAGAATAAAGGGGAATCTAGCAAAAAGCCGTCCAAGTCACAACGTAAAATTGACATTGTAGATTTCTCTTTGGGTGAATGTTCTAAACCATATGATTTGGTTCAAGATGTTTCTGTGCAGGGCCCAAAAATCACCTGGCCCCAGTTACTCCACCTAGCACCTAGGGTGAGGAGACAATGGACAAAGATGGTTAACACGAGGCGACCAAAGCCAAAGATAGCTGGGGCTATCTCCGGGAGGAATCTAGACGACATACTACCAGTGATGGATGCTTACATCAAAGGGCAACACATCTCCAATATCTACATCAATGGTGGCGCACAAATATGCGTCATGAGTGAAAAAATGATGCACCGTTTGGGTTTAGAGGTGAGTCGGCCGGCACCATGCCGAGCCAAAATGGCAAATAATTTAAAAGTTCAATGTGTTGGTGTCATAAATGCAGTTAGGATAAAGGCATTCAACACCGAGGTAGATGCGGACATCTTTGTCATGCCACACAAAGGGGAGGGCTATCCTATCATTCTAGGGAGGCCTTGGCTTATGGCTATGAGAGCTAAGCAGGACTGGGACACCGGCATAATCCAGATGAAGGATGCAAAAGGAAGGCCAAAACTTTACGACATGAAGATAGGTCAACAACGCGACATGGATCTAGAAACCTCCGAGGATGAGTTTTCTAGTGGTGACTCTTCAACCACTTCAGAGGAGGAGTCAACAGTGAGTGAAGAAAGTGACAGTAGCATTGAGGTGATGGGGATCATTCTCAAGGACCCTAAGAAGATGGAGCAACCTGATGCCTCATCATCAAGCCAAGGGGAGACACCAGGTATACAACCTCTGGTAGAAGCAAGTAAGCTACATCAAATGCTCTCTAGTGAGTTGTGTGGGAAGGAGCGTGAAGATTATATTTTGATGCTAAGTAATTTTACCACATTGTTCATTGATGAATATGATAAAATCACTGGCATCACAGTAGTTCAACATCACATTAAGCTCAAGGAGAGAAGTAAACCTGTAGTGCAGAAGCTCAGGCGGCTAGGAGTAATTCAACAAGACGCCCTACTCAAAGAGGTGAGGAAATTGCTAGAAGCCGGTTTTATCTATCCTGTTGAAGACTCAAAGTGGGTTTCTCCAGTGGTAGTCACACCAAAGAAGAATGGTAAGTGGAGGGTTTGTGTTGATTACAAGCCTCTTAATGCAGCCACAAAGAGGGACCATTTTCCTCTTCCTTTTCAAGACGAAATACTCAATGAGGTAGCAGGACATGAGCGCTACACGGTATGTGATGGCTACTCAGGCTACTTTCAAATCAGCATCGCTGAAGAAGATCAAAAGAAGACAACCTTCATCACACCATGGGGATGTTTTGCTTACAGAGTTATGCCTTTTGGTCTCACTAATGCTCCAACCACTTTTCAGCGATATGTGACATTTGTTTTTCAGCCATTCTTTGGAAAATCAATCCGTGTTTTTATTGATGACTTTTGCATCTATAGCTCTCGCTCTCTTCATTTGGAGAAAGTTTATGAAGGTCTAGCTAGGCTACAAGCTTTGGGTGGCCAACTCAATGTGGAGAAATGCCACATTGGTGAAAGCAAGGTTACTCTTCTTGGCCATGTTATCTCGGCCAACGGCATTGAAGCTGACCCAAGCAAGGTTCAAACCTTGGTGGCTTTGACCTCTCCCACCACAACAAAGCAATTGGTCTCTTTTCTTCAAAAGGTGAGGTATTTGAGTAGGTTCATTCACTTGCTCTCCCAAGTGGTTCTCCCTTTACAACAAGTTACCCATCAAGAGATCTTCACTTGGAGTGAAGAAAATGAACAACAATTCAATGAGGTAAAACAAATTCTAGCTTCACTTCCCACCATAGCACCTCCAAAGTGGGATGAGCCATTTTATGTAAACCCTAGTGTTGGCAATGACACACTTGGGGCTGTATTGATGCAAAAGGATCCTCAAACTTCTTTCATGCGTCCTATCTACTTCTCTAGTCGAATGATGACCCCATCAGAAAAGGGATACACGGCAGTGGAGCACATGGTGCTTGCATTAATGTTTGCTACCACCAAATTTCGCTCTTATTTATTGTCTAGACCATTCATAATCTTAACAATGGAAGAAGTATTTCCTTATGTAATGCAGCACATGGATGTTTCTTCTAGGATTTCCAAATGGCTCACAAGGTTGCAAGAGTTTGACTACACAATGAAAGTGGAGAACTCCACAAGGGCCAGTCTAGGAGGTATTCTCACTCATCGCCACTATGAAAAGAAGCTAAAGATAAAGCCAAATGATCAAGATATTACACCGGTGCTGGAAGTCCCTAAGGTAGAGGAGGCTCACTCTCTTTTCTTTGATGGAGCCCACAAGAGGAAAGTGGACAAAGCTGCAACAGGCATTGTCATCTTCAACGAGCAAGGGGACAAGGTTCTCTCCATTGGGAATCTCTTGGATTCTCACTCTAACAATGAGGCAGAATATGCAGCTTTAACTCTTGGGTTAGAGTGGTGTGTGACACAGGGCATTCAACGGTTAAATGTATTTGGTGATGCCATGCTTTTAATAAAACAAATACAAGGAACTTGGGCTTGTAAAAATCATATCTTGCTAGGCCATTTGCGCAAAGTCAAGGAACTTTTAGGGAAATTTCAAGTTGTACAATTACATCATGTCCCTCGAGCAGAAAATCAAGAAGCAGATGCTCTAGCTAGAGAGAAGTTGCAAGATGTTTCAGTGGTGGGTGCTATCAAGTTGAAGCTGCCTCTCTTCCAAGGTAGCGATGCTATGCATGACATCATGAGTTTCTTGGACACAGGAGAGTGTCCTAAGGATCTTACTAAGGGCCAAAAGCAGTGGCTTGTGCGCAAGGCAACAAAATACCGCCTTATCAATGACGACCTCTACTGCAAGGGTAAGGATCAAATTCTTAGGCGTGTACCTCTCTCTAGAGAGATCACTGAAATCATTTCAAGTTGCCATGATGGTGTTTGCGGAGGACACTTTGCACTTGACATCACTAGTAGAAAGATTCTACAAGCCGGGTTTGTATGGCCTAGTCTACATAGGGATGTGCATCATTGGTGTAAAACATGCAAGGAATGTCAAAAGGCAGGGGATAGGAGGCTCACATATGAGCCACAGACTCCTATAATCTCATATGGACCATTTGAGAAATGGGGAATTGATGCTATTGGGCCTTTGCCAAGGAGCCAATCAGGTAAATTTTATATCATCATGGGTGTGGACTATATCACCAGGTGGGCTGAAGCAGTTGCCACCACCCGGATTACAGCTAAGGAAGTGGCTAAGTTCGTATTTGAAAACATTTGTTGCCGTTTTGGCACTCCTCTTGAAATAATTTCTGACAGGGAACCAGGTTTTAGAGGAGACCTTGTAGGAGAGCTAATGGAGAAGTTAGGTATCTCACGAAGACACTCAACTCCCTACTACCCACAATGCAATGGTTTGGTGGAAAAGGTAAATGGTATGATCTGCAAGATCATCACTAAGCATGTAAACAATCACAAAAGTGATTGGGACAAGCATCTTATGGCTGCACTTTGGGCTTATCGCACTTCATTTCGCACATCCCTTGGGTTCACACCATATCACTTGGTGTTTGGTAAGGAAGCCATTTTACCCATTGAAGTACAATTGGCTAGTCTCAGGGTGCTAGCTGGGCAGGTGGAACGTCCTAATACTCATCTCCACAACCACATTCTTGATCTAGAGAGGCTTCAACTAGACAGAGAAGATGCTATCAACTATTATGCAGCACAGGCAGAGCAACGTCGACTTACCTTCAACAAGGGACTTAGGGCAAAAGGTCTCAAGAAAGGTATGTTGGTCCTACGGTATGATAACAGGTTTGACACTAGGAAGGATAAAAAGTTTTCACCTAGATGGGAAGGGCCATTTGTCATTAGAAAGCGCTACGCCAATGGCAGTTACTGATTGATGGATGCAGACGGTAGGCTCCACAAAACACGTGTCAATGGATGGAGGTTGAAGCAGTACTTTTGGAGATTTGATCAAACACCTATGATGGAAATCCCCGAGGAGGGAGACTCCTCCACCTCAATTGAAGAAGAATCAGGTACAACGCTAGAGGCATGAATACCTCTAGCCTTAGGGGGAGGGCTAATGAGGAAAGCTTTTCCATGCATGGAAACCCCCCCATATATTTTTTCTCTTTTACCAAAAATATTTCCTATTATATAAGTTACTTTTGATTTTTTCTTACCTTTTTCACTAACGTTTTAGCCTTTATTAAATAAATAATACTTATGCTAATCAATCACGATGTAGCATAATAAGTAAGCTTTCTTTGTTGATATCTCTTTTGACCTTATATATTATATATATATATATTCTAGTATTTTCTAATATTTTTTTTTTCATGTATATATATTAGTCCACTCTACCAAATATTTTATTCACTAGTTTTCATTTTCAAACCTCAACCCCACTTTCAAATTTCAATAATACCTCCATCTAGATGATTGCCAATCTTTTCAACACTCTAGGTCATGTTTTCATACACATGAAGGAGCTTACACTTGAAGGCAAGAGAGAAGTCCACTCAAAGGGGACCAACAAAAAACTTTTGCAGCCACAAATAATACATTATTTGGCTGAATTTTTTAAGTAAAGAAGAACCCCGAATCTGAAGGAGCGTTCAACATGAAAGATGTAGCTCGTGATCTCAACTTTTAGCTCAATTTGTTTCAGAATTTTTGGAGTTATGAACACGGAGATATGATTTTTGTAGTGGACCCAGTTTTCTCGTGTAATGGTGACACAGGCCATCCCACTTTTCTTCCTTCTAGAATGGCTATGGTTCTACAAGTCTTCAAGCATGATTACAAGAGACAAGGCTCTTTTAATGAGGTCTTGGCTAGTCTAGAGTAATTCTATCACCATTTTTGGAGGATCCATCCTCATCAACAAATATCCACCTTCGACAACCTCTCTTATAATTTTCTTACCTCTCTCTTCTCTCCCTAATAAGCTTATGTCTATCCAAAGCTAGACTATTGTAAATATTTCCTATCCTCTACATCCTACCCACATTCTCTCTTTTTCTCTCTCTATTGACTCTGGTATTTTAAATAATGAGGAGACAAGATGGGAGCCACAGTCACATGCACCCCATTTTCCTAGTCACCAAAGTGGGACACTCACCTCAAATAGAAATATTGCTAAATCCTTCCCTCCTTCCCTATATAAGGAGGCCATGAGAGCTCACTTGGGGGAGAGAACACACACACACACACACACCTATCCATACACACTCTTGTGCTACATGCTTGTAGCATGTGAACCCTAATCACATAATCACAACACCATCATCATCACCATCACCATGCACAAAAGATGAGCACCACACCTCCACACCACTTGTAATTAAGGGTTGAAGGCACAATTTCAAGAAGAAGAAGGGTGGACACACTCATGATATTCCTCGCCATCAACTCCCATCTCTCCATTATGCCTCCGACGATCTTGTTCCCTTCTCATTTTCCTGCCATACGCTACCTATTGTATTCATCTTTTGCAAGCAATCAACACACTCCATCTTGGTGCCATACTTTGTGTCGCTTTGGATACATCTCATTGTGAGTATGGTATATTCTTGTTCCTTGCCATTTTTTTTCGGCTTATGTTAAGGTGTGCGGATTCGCCACCACACACACACACTCTCTCTCCCTCTCATATTCCTATCATCTTGCTACTTCCATCTTAAGGTGTGCGGATTCGCCACCTTTTGTATGAGAAGTGAGCATACTTGCATGTATCCCTGACCTCGTTATCTTCCTTACTACATGCACACGTAGCGAGCCCATTCTCACTCACTCACCACTCCTCTCACCTTATTCTCCGACCACCCCATTCCACATTTGGGCGTGGATCTTGAAATTGTTTTCCATGCATGCTTCATTGTGTATATGTATGCGTCCTAGCCGCATATTTTGCTAGGTGGTGCCCCTATTGTGTATCCCCCATGATGAGGCCATTGTGCATAGTCTTGGTGTAGAGGCCACCAGGTCTATTTTTTTTCACTTCCGCCTCTCACTATGATGAAACTAGTAGATCAGATTTAGCTAGCTCCCATTTAAAGTATATTTGTTGTGACATATTCTCTCTTGAAAAAGAAAAAAATTGCATATAAGTATAGACATTGGACAATTAGTTTTTCCAATGTTTGGATATGCTAGTAACTATGGCAATCAAAACATTAGCTACCTGGATCTCACTAATTTATTGACCCTTCTTTGAATTATCTGGAATAGGCGAGCAACAGACATCTCCGAGCACATCGTGTTGAGTACAGCTGAAATTTGTTTAGCTAGCTTGTAAGCAAAGATTTGGAGGTTGATTGCATATGGGATATTGTTGATTTGTGTCATCAAAAGCTCATGTATGCTAGTCGATGCCCTATTGATGAAGCTGACTCAGTTTATGCTACTTCATACCCTCGTGGATATATTTCATCTTGTGGTGCTCTTTGTGAGTAATTGACATAGTATTTGTGTTGATGTCAGATTTATGCATTGTGTGTTGATACTGACCTCTATACCCTTGTTTAAGACAATTTCATCTACTTAGCATGGGTCCCTATGGGTAGGAGTAGAGCCCCAACCCGCTATTGTTAGAAAATGATGCCTATGAGTCTCAACTCTGCCAAAATCAGATTTTGGCAGAGCTGGAAAACAAGTCTTCTACCCCTCCATGTGCCGAAAAACTACGGGTTCATGCTGGCTATTGTTAGCAGAACGAACAAAATAGCTGATAAGTGGAAGGGGTTCTACCACTGCCTGTGTGGATCTGCTCTGATGGAGAGTTGAGCTTGTTTATGGTTAATCTTGAATGAAGCTTACTTAAGGCCACGTGATACATGTGTAGATCCCCTCACTGCTTGACTATTGGATTCTACTATCTCAAGAGCATCACTAGATTTCTCTACAACATTACTAGCGATAGGTATATCGCTAGTAGATTGAACTATTTGTGTAGTGGACTTGAGGCTATTTCTTCAAGTCTTACTTTGCTATATTCAACCTCTTTCACAAGATGTCGTGCATTTTTGATCATTAAAGATCACTTGTGAGTTGTGAATAACACTCCGAGATTTCAGGTGGCAAAGAGGATAACCCATCTCTTTATCTGCACCATAGCCAATGAAGATGTATTTGTGTGACTTGGGGTTTAGCTTCTTTTGAAGCTCTTTAGACACGCGAGTGTTGAAGATTCTGGTGAGTTTAGTGGAGAGTGAAGGAGAGGAAAGGGCATAAAACCCACATTCAATGAAGTGCGACACTCCTTATGAACTTGTGATCACTTGATTTTAACTCAAGATCGTGTTTATGAGTCCAAGCTAATCTTGGAACCTAGTTCGCTTATGAGTCCAAGCTAATCGTGTTTATGAGTCCAAGCTAATCTTGGAACCTAGTGCGCTTGAGTCTCATTACTTGTACACCCATCTCTCTCACTTATGCATTATGATTAGGCATAATCCACCCTAGCTCTTTAGAAGATCTGTGTGTTTTTACATGGTATTAGAGCCTCGGAGTTGACGAGCTAGAGTTAGCATTTGAAAAGTTTAGGGTTTCTTAAACTAGTTCTTGTCATCCTAATTGAGTTTATGTTCTTATGTGAGCCACTTGCCTCATAGGGATAATTAAACGCTAGTTAGATGCATTTAGTTGAGAATGCTTCCTTAATCATGTGACTAAGTATGTGAGCATATCCTTCTCTTGCTTAACTAACTCTTAGATTAGAAATGGATTGGAAGCCTTGGGTGAAAGCATAGAATGGTGTCTAAATACTTGGTGTCCATGGAAACCAAGTATGATGCTATGGATGGCACCATAGCTAGGCTTTTAAGTCAATAATTTTTAAAAGAATATAGGTAAGATAACTGACTTCACGACTCCACTACTCGGATTGAAAGACATGGAGCGGTTAGCACGCATGGACCTCTCCCTCTCTCTCCCTTTCTCTCTCTCATGAAGAAAATGTGCCCAAGGAGGAGGCAAGTCTCTCAAGCAAATAGGGATGCGTGACCTATGAGACCGAGTTACAATTGAAAATATGCTTTTGGAATTGTAATGGATACCCATGGAATGCGGGGGTTGGCATTGATGAACTAACAAGCAAAGCCGATGTTGTACTTCTTGTTGAAACTTGGGAGCATGATACACAAAGGATTAACGGCTTGGAGGATTACAATGTACATTCATTGATGTGGTCAAAGAATCTCAAGCAACGAAGAGGACAAGGAGGGTTAGCATGTATGGTTAAGAAAGGATTGGAAGATTTTGTATCAATTGTGAAAGATGACAAGTACAAACGTTATGTATGGCTGAAAATTATGACACCAAAAAGAGCACCCATTTTTGTAGCCGGTTGCTACATTCCTCATCATGATTCTCCCTTTTATGCTTACATGGATAGAGATCAATCATTTTCTGATTTGGAAGAGGACATTGCTTATTTCAAAGGTGAAGGTGATGTTATTGTGTTTGGGGATATGAATGCTCGTACAAAAACATTGCAACATGATACTCAACAATTTGATATGCCATACATTTCAAGGGAGTTGGAGGAAGTTCACTTGTATGATCGTACTTCAATGGATGAGAAAGAGCCGGATCACTATGGAAAGTTACTTTTACACATGTGTAATAGCACCGGTATGCTCATTGCCAATGGTGTATCTTTGTGGAGTGGAACCAATGGATTTACATGTAGAAGACATAATGGGGATAGTGTGATTGACTATATGCTACTCTCTGAAGCCATCATGTATCGCATAAAGAGTTTTATGTTTGGTCAATGGACCCCGGAGTCCGACCATCGCACGTTATGTATTGACCTTTCATGTGGAGAAGCAACTAAGCATGATAATCTCAGCCAAAGGAAAGAGAAGTTATCACTATGTATGGATTTCAAACGGGCACCAATGTACATTGAAATGGTTGAGCAAAAATTATGGATGACAAAGCTTCAATGTGATGCACCATTGGAAACTAAATGGGAAGCTTTCAAGAAAGCTATTTGTTCTTGTGCGGAAGAATGCTTTGCCATAAAGCATCTCCATGGTATCAACAAAGATAGATCACGCAAAAGGTGGTTTGATAAAGAATGTCAAGATGCTCGAAAGTCCTTGATAAAGCTTGATGTAACTATGGACAAAGACAACTATCAAAGTCATTTGCATACATACAAGGCATTGATTCAAAAGAAGAGAAGAAGATGGGAAGTAAAGCAACAAGAATTTCAAGTCCAAGAAAAGGCACATGCATGTGGAAGATTTTGGAGAAACTTGAGAGGCAAGCGGGTTGAGAATTTTGGTAACTTGAGTCTAGTGGATATGTACACACATTGTAGGCAATTATATGAGCAAGAAAATACTGAAAAAATGTCATTTTATGGTTCACTCCCATGTATGCCGTCTTTTTTTACTATTGAGGATGTATGCGGTGGGCTTGAAAAGTTGGCCACTCGCAAAGCGGGAGATCTTCAAGGTATCAAGCCGGAGATGATCAAATGGACGGGAGATTTTACCCATGAGTGGATGTGTGATATGTTCAACCTTGCACTTCAACATGGTATGCCTTATGATTGGAGTACTAATTGGGTTAAGCCTTTGCATAAAGGAGGGGATGTAAAGAATGTAAGCAACTACCGGACTATAATGATTGGGTCTCTTATGGAAAAGTTGTTTGGGTGCATAATGGAGATGAAATTGAGTGATTGGGCTGAAGAGAATGACAAGCGTGCAAAGGGACAAGCGGGTTTTTGTCGATGCCATAGCACCATTGATCATCTTGTCACTCTTCATGTTCTCATGGAGGAAAGTCGGTTGAAAGGCAAGCGATTGTATTGTTGTTTTGTGGACTTTAAGAAAGCCTTTGATATGATTCCACGTAACAATTTGTGGAGAAGGATGGAAGAACTCCAAGTGCCAAGTGAGTTTATGCTTGCGGTTTCTCGAATCTATGAGAAGGTGATTTGTCAATTGCGCATGGGAAGAGAAATTTCAAAAATTTTTGTAAGCACTATTGGGGTTAAACAAGGATGTCCATTGTCACCAACTCTCTTTGGTCTATGCATCGATCAATTGGAACAAATGGTACTTGACTTTATGCAAGAAGAAGGCATTGAAGAGGTCACTATTTGCAATGCGGTAATCATGCTTTTGTTGTATGCGGATGATGTAGTGCTTCTAGCACACACTTTAGAAGATGCACAAAAGCTTATGGTTGTCCTTGAGAACTTTTGCTTGCATAGTGGGCTGATTGTAAATGAATCCAAAACAAAGGTTATGCTTGTGAAAACCAACCATAAGGAGAAGCCATGCATTGTGTACAACAAGGAGACACTTGAAGTTGTTGAGAGCTTTAAGTACCTTGGCCTTGAGGTTCCATCCAATCACAAGTGGCATGAATGTGCTATGCGTCGTTTGGAAGCGGGAAAGAGAGCATATTATGCATTTGAGAACATGTGTAATGCGGGAAACATCAAGTGTTGGGTTCTCAAGAAGTATCTTTTTGATGCATTGGTGACACCGGTTCTTCTTTATGGAGTTGAAGTGTGGGGCGGGAGCATCTCAAAGTCTACTTGGAAAGAGTTTGAGAATGTCCAAAAGCATTTTCTTACAAACTTTCTCCAAGTTAAGACACAAACACCATATATTCTCCTACTTCTTGAGTCGGGATCTCTTCCAATTGAGGTTATGGGCATGGAAAGGGTTGTGGAGTACATGATAAAGATGCGTCAAAACCCCTCACATCGACTTCCTACAATTGCATGGGAAGCAAGCAAAAAAGTTCAAAAGACGCATAAAAGCAAGATCTTGAGCACGGGATGGATGCAAGACATAAAGAAGTGGTTTGGGAGATGGGATGCATTACACTTGCTACATGATGCTTCAATTGACTCTCAAGTGAATGAAGCTTTTCTACAACGCCAATGTATTACGGCTTGGGAGAAATCCGGTGGGTCACGCTTCATACATTACACCACCTATATTGCCCCCAACTACAAAACCATGTTCTTCGCTGAGAGAGGAAACCGTACTCACACTTACATGCTTGAGCCTATTCCCTTGTCCGCGATACGCACTATCGCAGCAATTCGGCTTAGCTCCCATTTCCTTCGATGCGAGATAGGGCGTTGGGGCAATGGAGAAGAGTCAAGTCGATTGTGCACATTATGCTCATTGCAAGTTCGAGAGTCTGAGTACCACACACTACTAGAGTGCTCAGCTTTTGATCACATCCGAACTTGCTTCTCTCACATTTTCAGCCATAAGTTAGACCTACACACTTTCCTCTCCCAGCCAAAGTGTGGGCTCTCCATTGCGACTCTCATCACTACAATTTTGGAGCATCGAGAGTCACTCATCAGCCATACACATACTACATCACATGTAACTTTGGTCCCATAGGTCATATTTGACCTCCAAGGACGATAATAAAATCTATCTATCTATCTATCTATCTCTCTCTCTCTCTCTCTCTCTCTCTCTCTCAGATGGCCTCCAATGCCTATCTCCATCTCTCTCTCTCTCTCTCTCTCTCTCCTACTCTCCTGTTCTGAATATGGATGATGGATACTCCCTTCCTCTCGCTTTGGTTCCAGGTCATACCTCCTCACAAGCAGCAATGGAGCTTCTTGAACTCAACAATGCAGCACAAATGGATTTCGGTTCACTATTACAATCAGGAAGTTTTGTACGACTTCATTCATTTCAAACTACTGCAGACTGTTCCAGGATGGTGGACGATGGATTTTATGATGAGGCACATGGAATGGACACCAGTCATACGCAGGTGCACTCCAAGAGAAAGGCTTGTCTAAATGAGGATGAAATTATTGCAGTGAGGAAGTATGAAGCACAGGCTAAATGTGAGTACAGAAAGCGATGTCGTGCAAGAAAGCAAGTACAGCCAAGCGTCAACATTGGAGCGGAAGATTGTCATAGGGAAGATTGTCATAGGGAGGACGTCGATGTACACAAAGGAAGACAAGAAGCAACATACTATTCAGAATATTGTTCAACACATTTTGAGACAGTTTCATAGTTACGGGAAAGAAGATAAGAATGCAATTCTTCAAAGGTGTTTTCAATGATGATAGAATCTTGCCATTCTGAGAAGATTTGTATCTTCCTGCAAATGGCCTTATTTCTGTACTCAAGGTCTCCTTATAGGAATTAAAGATTCCAAAATCAGTTGTTCTGATGAGATGTTTTTAAAACGAAGCACATTCAGTATGCTGGTGAATGGATTACTGCATGATAATGGGAGCCAAGGTAGAGGTGTTACTCTTCATAGAGTGGCAAAGCTATTAAATGTTCATCCAAGGAATTTATATTCAGCTTTGGGTAGACTTGACAGCGATCCTATGTCAAGTACGTTGAGGTTCAACTGATGTCATAATAATCAATATGTGATTCTCCTAAATGATTTTCTCATATTAAACTGATCATTTAATGTGGGAAAGTGCCAGGGGAGAAAAAGCTAGAATATTGGTTAAGCTAGCAGACCGGCCACAATAGTGATCCAAAGGAGGGAAAATAGGGATCCAAAGGGGGGGGCCATCTGCAAAAGAGCCATGTGCAACAATGGGCTAAAAAGACCCTAAGGTTCAACCCATTAAGACTTCCAAAATGCTAAGGTTCCAAAATGCAAAGGTTGTGTCCAAAGGTCAACCCTAGGGGAAATTGGATGCTTTGTGTGTAACTAAAAAGTCTTTGCAGATCCCTACATGGGAGGGGGCGAGCCCTTCTTCTAGGGGATGAGAGATAAAGTCACACACACACACACACAGGCTCCCTTTACACAAAGGGAGTTAGGGACACATGTCAGCTCCCTAGCCCAGATGCCCACAAGGTGTGCCCAATTCCTATTGGATGGCCTTGGAGGTGTACCAATGAGAATTAGGCTAGATTAAATCTAATTTAATTAATTTAAAAACACTTAATAAAAGAACCAATGAGAATCAAGTCTCCTAGAAGACTATTGGACAGTCTCCCAAGGGGTCCAATGAGCATTCAGGAACCCAATTGCTTGCCTGATTCCTATTGGCCAGGAGGCAAAGGGGTCCAATGAGAGTTTAGTTTAATTTTTAAATTACCTAAAGCTCTCACAAAAGGGGAAAGGGGGACACATGTCAGAAGGCTATCACTTATGCTGCTTAATAGCCATTGGCTTGACTTGGGGAGGTCCAATGGGGAGCCTGCAAGAGAAAATAGCAAGAGGGATCGCCCAAGAGAGAGAGGGCGCTGATTTTTGCAAGGAATTATCACACACACACTCACACAATCTCATGTGTGTGAAGAATGAGAAGACTATCTCTTCCCAAGCTTTAATGGAGAGCTCATCACCTACTCCAAGCTTCTGAGATAGAAGCCTACAACAACACACTCTTGGCATGTGGATGCAAATCCAACCAAGAGCCAAGCTTCAATGCATGCTCATTTTCTCTACCAAGATAATTACTAAGCTAAAGCTATGCTAATATGAGTGATTATGTGAGGAGATGTACATCTTTCTCGTAAGATACTCCTTCCTCTCAATCTACTCTCATACCCTGCTAGCTCTTACCATCTTCGAAGGTGTGTGAGGACTTGGGTCTGAGAACGGGGATAATTAAAGTTGTGTTTTTGCTAAGTGTTTTCCTTAGTGCATGAAGCTTTCATCTTCATTGCACTAGCTAGTCTTGAAGGAACACAAAGAATTGTATTGTACAATGTCTCTCTTGATGGGAGAAACCATAATACAAAGCCTTTTGGAGGGGGGACCGGCTCCATGCAAATCCGGTCCTCAACTGTTGTCAATAGCTTAATTTCTCTCTCTTTTGAAAGTATTGTTGATGCTATCTAACTAGGTGTTATGCTTTTTGTTGCTCTCTCCACCCAAGCACTCTTGTAATTCTCATTAGGAATATATTCTAATGAAATGCTCACTATGTTCATGCAAATTTCCGCTACACATAAGTTTTTAGGACATTAAATGTTACAACTTATGAAAAAGGAAGTCTGGAAATGCCGGGTCCTTATCGGAGGAATTAAAGCAGACAATTATTACATTTTGGATAGAGCACAGTAGGGTGTCTCCAAACAAGAAAGATATTTGTCGGAAACGATTGGGCAGAAAACATTATCAAGAGCATCCCATACACTTACTTGATGAATCTCACGTAAACATGTCTCATTCTTACAATGAATAAATCTCAAGTGAAACATCTCACTCTTATGAATAGCTACACATTGGGTGTTATGGAGTTTTGTACATCCTACTATATGTGATATTTAGCCAAGTAATGTGTCAAGATAGTCCATTGTCTCTACCTACGCTATTATGTGTGCTATATTGCACAAGTATAGCCCAATGTCCGTGTCTATGCTATAAGTGTGCCATGTAAAAGGACTCTATTGTACTAAGATAGCAACATGTGTGCTATACAGTAAAAGTGTGTGTAAGAATAGCACAATGTTCTTGTCTATGATATGATGTGTGGTATGTGAAAGAGCTATATTACATATTGAGAGCACTATGTGTGCCATATAGTGTTAGTGTGCGTAATAAGAGGCCAATTTCCCTATCTATGCTATTATGTCATAGTATTTCTTGCAGTATGAGTGCTATATAGCATAACTATGTGTAATAATAGGCCGATGGTCCTGTCTATGCTATTATGTGTGCCATGTAGCGGGACTCTATCAGAGTATGACAACATCATGTCTGCTATATAGCAGACATGTGTGTATAATAGCACAATATACCTATCTATGTTATTATGTGTGCTATCAGATTTTATAATATTATGAGAGCACTATGCGTGCTACATAGAAGATGTTAGTGTAATAGTAGCACGGTATCCATGTCTATGCTATTATGTGTTCTATGCAGAGTGTGATATGTGTAATAATAGCACAATATCCGTGTCTATGCTCTTTTGTGTGTTATGTAGAAGAACTGTGTTATAATATGAGAGCACTATGTGTGCTATATAGCAGACGTGTGTGTAATAATAGCTAAAAATCCCTATCTATGCTATTATGTGTTATATAACAAAATTGAGCATGTAATGAAAGCTGAGTTATCTATCTATGCTATTATCTGTGCTATATAGCATAGCTATATGTATTTATACCAATGCATCTGTAGCTATGCTATTATGTGTGATATATAGCAAAATGTAATTCTAATGCATTTTTTTTTTCAAGCAGACAGAGTATTTCTTGAAGTTTAAAGATAGCCACCCACATGTGACAATTGGGCAAAGGTTCTTTGAGAAGCTGAAGCCTTGGTTCATGCGAAAGTTGAAAGATCGAAATACCTGCTGTTGTGTTTATCATATCAAACTGATGTATCTCAAAGATGCATTTAATGTTATGCGCTCATCTGCTTTTGGTTTTCATGGGAGGTCATGTACATGTAAATGCAATGTTTGCAAATCAGATGGGGTGAATGCAGAATGTCTTGCTGTTGAGCACTCGTTTTCAGGGATCACGAAGTTGTGGGAATCATGCGTATGTACAAAGGCTGAGGGGGATATGTTCCATAAACACACCTGCTTGATGGGCCAATGCAAAAACTGTGGTGTGGAAAAGCTCAGCCTTTGTCCACGAGAACTTGCAGAGATGACAAAGACAGTTCCGCTTTGCAAGTCTTCGAGGACATTAAAGTTCAAACTAAGCATGGTCTAAGTAAGAGAAAGATTTTTTCACTCAAACAGGTGGATTTAATGGTGAAAGCATGTTAACTTGTCATGCTTTTTCATGTCCTGGACAATGCTAACTAGCACAATTTTGACTTATGCTAACTAGTACAATAACTTGAGCTACATCTCCAAGATCTATGACATATGATATATCAATAGAAAGCACTTGAAACAAGGAATCCAAATGTACAACCTCCGAAAAATTTTGATATTATTTGTAAAAAATTTACCGGACGCCTAACTTTTCGAAGATGTGCTAACTTGAAACTGCTAACTAGCACAAAAAGCGCGACAGGTTAACATGCTTTCACCCTTAAGTGAGCTGACAGGGAGGATAAAAGACGACATCAAAATCTTCATCGAGCACAATTTCACTTACAGATGGCAGGCACATCAATACAGAGAATGTTTGAAGGTGTTTCCTTCAAATACCATTATATCTGTAGTAGACTTTGCTGAAAATTACTCGTTCAAAGAGCAAAATGAAGTACAATCCATGCATTAGCATACAAATCAATGCACCATCCTTGTTCACATAACGTACATGCGTGACAACGAAGATGAAAGTATTATCAAGCATATGCATTTCTACATCTCCGATGATAGGCAACATGATACGCTATTTGTCCAGCATTGTTTTCTTCTTTGTGATCAGTGGCTTAAAGAACAGGGGCTGAATTTCAAGAAGCACTGGGTGTGGTCAGATGGTGCAGCCTCGCAATTCAAGCTGCAAGGCCATTTTACTTTGTTGCTAGATATTACCAACTAACAGGTACAGAGATGACATGGAATTTTTTTGGCTCTGGCCATGGCAAGGGGGAGCATGATGGCGCTGGCATTGTGATAAAGAGAGCCCTTACACATGAACAATGTTAAGTATGGAACCTGATTTACCCTTGTAATTTTCTGTGGTAAAAGCGCACATTTGTAAGGCCCCCATTATGAGGAGAAGCCATCGTGCGTGAAGGAAAATCACTCGCCGGAAACCAAAATTTTCACGGCGAAAAATATTCTCTCACCGGAGTATTCCTTTTTGCCGGAATATTATGGTCGGATGGCGGTCGGAAAGTGGTCGGAAAACAACCGTCGGTTGACCGGTGGCCGATAGTCAATGACCGGTGGCTGGAAGTCAATGGCCGGTGGCCGGTGGCCGAATTCAAAAGCGGACTTGTCTTCTCAAGGGCGGCCACACATGGGCGGATTGGAGGGTCCGATTTGGACTTATTCACACAAGGGCGGCTACACATGGCTGCCTCTCATAAGAGAGGGTAGCCCTTTTGGCCTATAAAAGAAGGCCATTTCTACACACATTTCATAGTGTGAAGTTGATGCAACAAGGTGAGTGTGAGGTGGTGAGAGTGAAGCAAGGCGGGAGCTACATTAAGGGTATAATCCCTTTGTAAACTACTTCTTGTTTTGAAGTACTAAAACCATTGAGTGGCTGCTTTCCTTTGGACGTAGCCCACATTGGGTGAGCCACGTATATCGTGTGTACTCTCTCTCTCTCTCTACTCTATAATCTCTTGTGTGTGAAATCTATCTGTCTCCATTAAGTAATCTACTCAAATAGCTTTTTAGCTACGTCTCATCTCCTAACAAACAACTCAAGAGTAATGGAGTTGTTCTTAGGCAAGCTGCAGACGTGGTTGCATTTTTGACGAGAACAATGTCCAATGGTGCATGTGGCTCTTATGCACAATCCACTAAAGCAGGTCCTACTATAAACATGAAATTTTGGCTAGTAAAAGAGATAGAAGTGGACATGTCTAATCTATGGGGTTGTGAGAGAGTACCAGGATCTCGATCACTCCATTGCATTTCAGGCTTTTGTCGTCATGATCCTACTCAATTAAGGACCAGGAGGATTTCTTGTTTTTGTGAGCTTGCATGAAGGGCCATTGGAGGACTTGTTCCAGCAAATCATATGCAGACAAGTGGACACATAAGGCATTGAAACCACTCTCTGAGGTAGCAGAAGAGACTGAGGTACTAGAAGATGAAGCTGCAATGTTTGAGGGATCCCAGGATATGCTGAGTGAGTATCTCATTGAAGGTGATAACTTTGCAGTCAATGCAGACGCTGGCAATGCAGAAGGTGTAGAGTTCTTTCTTTTGAGATGTACAAAGAGAAAATGGATGACAGATTGCATCTTAAGAGATAAGTGGAAAAACAAATGTGATAAAAACACTTATGTTGTCACAGGGTGTTATTATCAACAGCAAGATGGGGACCCAAATCACTACACTCTACTTGATGATAGGGGAGTTACTAACCTATACTCTCACCTTGTTCGGGCAATCAAGTTTGACATGCCTTTGGTAGATGCTACCTCAAAGACATATTATTTATCTCCGGAACTACATGAAACCATTTACAATGCCATGCCCTATGAAGCAGCATGATACCTATTTAACAGGCTTATATTATGTTCTATATAGCCTTCACCATTCAGTACCTCCTTACACATGTCCATTGTGCTATGTATCACATAGCACACAACCACACCGAGCACATAGCATAGAATCACACACATTTCAGATAATGAGGTTACTATTGTGAACATGTTGCATCTTGAAAAAAGTCCATTGTCTCTACCTAGGCTATTATGTGTGCTATATTGTACAAGTGTGTGTAATAATAGCCCAATGTCCCTGTCTATGCTATAAAATGACTCTATTGTAGTAAGATAGAACATGTGTGCTATACAGTAAAAGTGTGTGTATCACATAGCACAATGTTCCTATCTATGATATGATGTGTGGTATGTGAAAGATCTATATTACATATTGAGAGCACTATGTGTGCCATATAGCATAAGTGTGTGTAATAAGAGGCCAATCTCCCTATCTATGCTATTATGTCATAGTATTTCTTGCAGTATGAGTGCTATATAGCATAACTATGTGTATTAATAGCCCGATGGTCTTGTCTATGCTATTACTGTTACAGTCGGAAGCCTGGCTGCCCTGCAAAATACTCAAAAATAGTACATAGCGAGACATAAACGACTAAATCTGCATACCTCGAATCACACGATGCCTAATCCACGTTGTACACGAGCAGAGAGAGAAAGAGAGCATGATAGAACAAGAGAGCACGTGCAGGCGGACCTCCTAGAGCGGAGTGCTATGCCGGCACGGCAAGAGAGAAGAGGGGAGAGGGGAGAAGAAGTACACAGACATTGGGTGCAATCTCCCCCCGTGAAAGAGTGACCATTTCCCTCTTGCACGTATTTGTTATATAAATTTCTTGAATGGTCAAATTGGTTACAAACTGGTCGGCCGGTCATAAATGGCCAAAGCTCATAAAAGAGCACTTGAATAATAAAATGTACATGATATACATATCCATTCACGTAGGCCAAGCTGGGTCTAGTCTTTTCCACCTGTCAGTTGCAATAAATAATAAAATGTCAATTCTATAACATACCTCTCCGTTGGAAAGAAACTGTCCTCAGTTGCGAAGATAAAAATCTGCAAACAATACTTGTCAAAAACAATGATTAGAAATCTGTATCAAATAGTATTAAAAATCCATAAAATTAGACAACATTGCTTATCCCTGCCATCATCCACATACTACCTATTCTAGTGTACCATACCACTAGAATAAGCAGTATATGTCATACCCTGATGAATCAGGATATCATTGGTCACGCTCATTATCAATCTCATAATGTCAAATCTCATCACATAAACACTACCATAATAATCACCAGATACCAAATCCCAATCCAATTCCAATTCCACAGTATAAGTCCAAATCCAAATCACTTTCATTATGTACCCGGGTAACAAAATCATACCAGTTACAGTGGTGGCCAGCCACTGCAGCATGATTTTGTGATCGGTGCTGCCTCAACTGGCGAATCTACACCAATAAGACGTGCTGCCTAGATCGGCGAATCTGCACTAATGCTGCCTATATCGACGGGTCTGCATTTACCATTGTGAATTTGCAAGTTGTTAGTGTGCTGCCTAAATCGACGGATCTGCACAGATAGCTGGTGTTGCCTAAATCGACGAATCTACACCAAGGTGAGCATTTACACACTGCCGAAATCGGCGGATCTGTGTGTCTGTGACCAATAGACTAGGCTAGGCATAAAAAAAAATAAAAAAAATATAGCATTCATCACATGTGTGAGACCAATTTGGAACATGTTTGAGTAGGAGGATACTTACAAAATGTTGTTCACTACCTTAGCTTACATGAGTATATCTTAATGACAAATGATCATAATAAAAAATCCTTTAAATTAATGAGAAAGCAAAGCCGAAGCAGTGTGTGCGTGCATAGAGAGATATAATTGAGAGAATGACCATTCAAATTAGGGGGTCACACAAAAATAGAATGCTCGTACAAGCTGGAGAGGGTTGTAACTGTGTTGTTCTCTTTTGGAATGGGAGCAATAGACACATCTAGAGTTGTAGATAAGAGAGTTAGCATATTTAACTATTGAAGTACGGAGTAAGAGATTAGGTTAGATAGTGGATTGGTACATAAAGAACGCCAGCCGAGAATCTTTTAGAATAGTGTTAGTGGAATATGACCTGAATGTGATAAGTAATACTGTAAAAGTAAAAGAAGGGGATTTATGGTGTGATTAGTGAGCTTCATGACAACGTAAAATTACGTACCTGGAGGCAGTTTGAAGAAGTGACTAGTATCCAAATCGTCAGATGCTTAAACAAGTTCTTGAAAATAAAGGGCAACAGCAAAATTCATCATTTGAGTAATGTCATGCAAGGTAGAACAAACCAAAGTATAGATGCCATAAAGTTCAAGTCGTACAGATGGGTGTCATATATCGGTGAGGTGGACTGTATATGTGAGTAAGTTTATATATATATATATATATATATATATATATATAACCATTGATTGTTGTCGCAAGAAAATTAGAAGCTAGTAAAATTTTGCCAGTGTTGTTGAAACTAGCTAAAATAGCAAAGCAGTGGCTAGATTCCATTGTTTCCTTCAAGTAAATCGGCAAAGTTTGACAAGTTTTAGTGTGAATACCTGAAAATCTTTGAATTTTGACCTAAAAACAAAAGAGCTTTAGGTGTGGAATTGTTTTTGGTAAGCCCTTAAAACTCGATCGACAAACATTGCTATGAGTACTCTGACCCAAAGAGAATTTCTCGTGAAAAATTTCGTAGGAACTACTTTCGATGGTCATCTTTGAATGGATACAACAAACACTATAGTACCAAGAGACCTAGCAGCACTTATCGCCACCTTAAATATAGACACACAAATCGCAGATTGCGTAGCCACGAGCAATAACTACAAGCTATGAAAGACCATATAGAATAAGTCTTACAGTATGTGTGTGTGTATTTGTGTGAGTGTGTATACGTATATCATCGAAATTGACGAGTGATTGTGTGTGGGGGACAAGAGGCCATCAACTTGCGAGGTTGGGGGTAATCAAGGTAGGGTGCGCAGTTTGGTTGAGGGGGGAAAAGAGAGAGAGAAAAGGAAATGAAATGTTATATTAACCGTCTTAAAAATGTAAAATTACGTATGAGAACAAACTGATACCATCCTTGTGTATCTATTCCAATGCCTAGGTACAAATAAAAATAAACATAAAATGAAGTACAATGAAAGACTGAAATGAAAAGCCTATAATCTGTTTCTTTTGCAGTTCTTGTAGCCTAGCCTCCCGTATGTCCCTTCTGTCAAGTTTCCAAGCCGTGGCCGTCGACGGCACGCACCTCGCTAAAAACTCCCTGAACTAGTCTCACGCACAACGCACAATGCATGCAAGAAAGTCATTATAATAAACTAAGCATCTTTTAATATTTGAGTGCATTGTGCACCCATTGCTGCGGCGCTAGCTCTGTCATAATTTCACCATCGCTCTTGTGTGTGTGTGTGTGTGTTTTGTTTTGTTTCTCTTTTTTTTTTTTTTTTTTTTTGCTTAACGTGGGTTGCACACAACGTCCTTCAACCTTCCACGTACCATCCGGTTGCTGTTCTGATCATGCAGTGACACAAAAATCATCATGGCTATTTTATCGGCAAATCAGTTCCATTATACTCAAATTCAATGCAGCCAAGTATTTCGATTTATATTTCGCAAAATTAAGTTACTGGACAACATCGCGATGCGATAGGCGGCCGGGCAAAAGGCGGTGCTCTAGGGGTTCCCTGCACTGTGCACAGAGCAAGTGGAGAAGGTTTTGGTTGTGGATGGTTATTGGCGGTTGAGAGTCGAGGAAGATTCAACACCTGTAGGGTCCGCACGTGTCCATGCTTCTAGGTGAGAAAAAGATAGAGGGCGCAGTAACTGCTCCAAAGGGTCTGGTGGTTGGAAGAAGCAGTCAATTTGCTGCGTGGAGCCCCAAAGTTTGGTGGGATTTGGAGGCTGCATGGCGGGCTACGTAGTGTAATGGGTTGGTAACCATTGGTTGATTGTGTATGCAGTCTAGCTTGACCAATGCCACTGGAGCCGAAAAGGGGCGAGCTGCTTAGCGCATGTGCTTTCTTTGCGAGGAAGGCTACGGAACTATAAGTCCCCTTTATTGGTGTTGGCGGCTTGTGGACCCTGTGTTGCTGGCATGGGACTACAAAGCCTCATGGGCTGCTCCTTTACTTCTAAGCAGGTGACATAAAGCCACTTCCTTAGAGCACAACATAAAACCTGAAGCACCTTTTGGCTCTGGGGCTGCTTTTGAGGAGAGAGGAGAGTCACTTTGACTGCGAGAGAGAAACGACAGTGCAGGTCTAGATGAGTGTGAGAGAGAGAAACTGCATGTCATGCAGCTCGCTGCCTGCTCGTAGAGGAGGGGCGAAAGTGGCAGGCATAGCTCATGTGGGTTGCAGGAACATGAGCCGCAATATGACCTGTCGAGCTGGTACTCATCGAAGGCTGAAGCCGACCACGTGGCTGACGGTAGGGGAACTGCAGAGACGGCCTCTTGCATGGGTTGGTAGACCACGAGCTGGAGTCGCTCGTTAAGTGAGAGTAGAAGAGAAAAGTGTGTGTGAGAGAGAGAGAGAGAGAGAGAGAGAGAGAGAGAGTTTGCTGCGGTTTGCCACAATCTGAGAGAGGAAGAGATCAGTGGGTGTCCTTGCGTAGGGCAGCGAGCTGCTGCTCAATTACTGGCAGCCATCTGATGTGTGTGTGTGTGTGTGTGTACGGCGAAACTATGAGGAAAAAAGAGAATCAAGCTGCAATCAAAACTGGCCGATGATGGCTCCAGTGCATGTGTGTGAGAATGAGAGATAAGGGAGTGATAATTAGACGGCTGCATGGCATCGCCCATGCTCAACCACTCAAACTTGGGGTAACCTGAGTTGATGGCGACGGGAGAGATAATTGCTTGTTTGACACAGCGACAAAGGCTGCATGCAGCCCACCTAAAGTTGTAGGTGTGGTAGACAGTGAACCAGAGAAAGATAAGAGTGACATGGGGGGTTGAGCCGCTGCATGGCATCGGTGGCGGCTGGAAACTGAGAGAGAGAGAGAGTGTGTGAGAGATGGTGGGTGCGTCACAGCACGAGGCTGCTGCAACTTACGAGCTGGAGAGAGAGAGAGAGAATGGTCGAGGTTGTGCGCCAGTGGTTGGCTGAGAGAAAAAGGAGAGAGGTCGACTGAAAAGTTGGTTGATAGAGAGAGAGAGAGAGAGAGGTTGACGGCCGTGAGAGAAAGAGAGAGAGAGAGAAATCGAGAATTGCATGGCTAACTGAGGGTGGTTAACGCCGCTATTCGGCAAAGAGGGAGAGATGCTGAGGTGATAAGCAAGTGTTGGACTGCACGTTCGGCCGCTCCTTGCTCAGTTTTTTGCATGAAATCTAGTGGTCTACGCACCTAGATGTGCATGAGATTCTGTTGGCGTCAATGGACACATCCTATTGGGCAAGGGGTAGCGAGGTTGTCACGAGAAACTGATGCAACGCTTCCTGTCCATGCCTGCACTACCATGCTTTCGCCTACTTAATGCCTTAGCACACGCCAAATCTGCCCTGGCCTTTATGGTGACATGATGACGATGATGATGCGCACAGAGAAGGGAGGTTGGGGCATGCTGTCGATTTAGAGCACATGTAGCAAAGCCACGATATCTTCTGTTGTCGAGAGCAGTAGACTTAATTGATTAATGTATTTATTTAATCTTTTTGCAGGTTTGAATTGTTGACCCTATGTCGGGGTTGGTTCCCGCTATGAATTGATGCCAAAGCCGGCTCAAAAGTTTTCAATCTAAGTGGTCATCAATCCACTCTCTCGAACTTCCTCAAGCCCTTGAACTCAATTTCCTTAAGGTCTCTTCAGATTACTCAGATTTTGCTAAAATCTCTCTACTACCTTCTTCTTCTTCTACAAATCCCAAACAAGGACTATATACATCCGCCTTTCTATATTGTACATCTTCAGCTGATTAATTTTCTCTAAAATTTGTAGAAATCATAACACGAACTACTTTAAACATCAGATGCTTCATATGCTTGATTAACATGAATACTCTAATTTTCATACTGGCTCTAATCAATAAAGTTAATAGTGAGCATGTACAATCACAGTTCAATGAATCGTAAACTTATGTAAGTAGAATAAATAGATAATTAAAAAATTTGATTTGCTTAGCTTTTGATTATCAAGATCCTTAATCTTTGGAGCGTAGCCTGGGCTCTGATACCACTGTTACAGTCGGAAGCTTGGCTGCCCTGCAAAATACTCAAAAATAGCACATAGCGAGACATAAACGACTAAATCTGCATACCTCGAATCACACAACGCCTAATCCACGTTGTACATGAGCAGAGAGAGAAAGAGAGCGTGATAAAACGAGAGAGCACGTGCAAGCGCACCTCCCAGAGCGGAGTGCTACGCCGGAACGGCGAGAGAGAAGAGGGGAGAGGGGAGAAGAAGTACACAGACACTGGGTGCAATCTCCCCCCGTGCAAGAGTGACCATTTCCCTCTTGCACGTTGTCGAGAAATTTGTGGTCTTGCCAGGAAAGCACCGGGCTTATGGCTGTGAGAGTTTGTGAGAGAACTCAACAAAAACTATATGAAGGAGTTAAACCATAGATGCCATGAAGACTAGGGTTTGGAAAGAAGTGCAATCAAAGAAGACTCGCTCTTTCTCTCTTGCATTCACACACACACAAAGAAAGAACGCAAAAGAGAATGTCAAAACAATACGAAGATGAAAACATCAAGGCTATGGTCATATCGTATCATGGGTAATATAAAAGGGTTAATGGATGAGTTAATGGCATTCAATCTTGGCTGACCAAATAGGCTACGAATTGTTCTTTGGAATTGTAGTTTTGTGCTTACCATAATATATATATTTCGTCTAGTGATTGGGATTAATTGTGTGTACAAATCCTCTTGGTTCATAGCAAGATAACTACGCTTACATCAAAAGAAAAATTATATTCTATGAGAGGTAGTATGATGGGATCCGGTGATAGAAGTATTTCATTGAGCCTTTCAGGGCCGAAGAGAAACACTATACGCTGTTGAAAGTGTATTTTACGGCTAATCCATACGTTAATTCTAATAGATCGTACAGAGTGAAAGCGATAGAAATGATCATCATGTGGGTTATTCATCTAGGATAGTGTGTGAGAAATGTAGATATGAGAGAAGTGAAGAGATGAGAAGTTTCCCTCCCAAGCCCTATTCTTGCCCGTAGGCAAAAAGGATACTGCGGGGAGAGATGTACCTGTAGCAAAGAGAACCTAGAGAGGATGAATGAATGAGAGAGATAGGTTTGGTTAAGGAGATGAGATTAGATACATATATATATGTTGGATTAGAGATGAAAATGAAAACAACAAGAAATCAAGAAAACATCAATGTAGAACACATCTTACTTGAAACCCTTCGATTATTGATGGAGAGAGAAGAAGAGTGGATAATTCCACTTTGATTGATACGCCAAGTACAACACCTTCTTTGATTAGAGTTGATCCTCCAAGGATGGCGTACAAGAATGGCTAGTTTTCCTCTAGGAGAAAGTGTAGGCTTGGGCTTATGTTAATGGGGCTAAGTACAATTAGGCATTACTACTCACTCCCTCAAGAATTCCTCTCCTCAATGGCTTGAATGCTTGAGTTCCTTCCAAGGAAGAAGAGGTCCCCTTTTATAGGTGAAGGGAACCCCCAAGGGTTTACACAAGAAGAGAGGAGCCACTGTGAACAGGAATTGGAAAAGTTGGAAATGAGCTGTCCCTGCATGATGTGGGCAGACTGGGGTCCAGTATTTTGATCATATCTCCTCAACCGTGGCTTCAAATAAAAAAGTAAAAATATGGGCAGAAACTTGAGCTCATTAGCTACGATTTTCATTTCAAAATCATTCTCCAATTCGGATTGGAACCTTGTGTAAAAAATTCATCAAAATAGGGTCCATTTATGGCAGCAAAAGTCTTCATGTGGTCTCCTTAGCTTTGACTTTCATTTAATTCCCAAGGACACCTCATGCCATATGAAAGCATGACATTTCTCCTTGACAAAGTTTTGTAACCATGCTTGGAATAATGCATTAAAATAAGTGTATCTTTGAAATCATGTCACCTAGTGTCCCACTAGGATTTGATTCTCTCCTAGTAGCTATTTAAAAAGAAATATAAGAAAAGTATAAAAAATACATAGAATATATATATATTGGAGTTTACCCTAGATATAGGATCTAGCTAGAGTGTGAGATGATAATGAAATAGTAGAAATAAAGAATCAATGCTTTTTGCCCCAAGTTAAAGAGGCGGAGCTATTGACACTTTTCCCATAGTATTTTTTTGATGGTAAAGTAAGAATACATTACCCTTGAGATAAATAATAAGATGAGATAGAAAGCTTATTTTTATACTTACATATGCATATGTACATTATAGGAAATATAATTATGTATCTAAAAAGTTACAAGATATCTCTTGTAGCATGTGTTCCCACTATGTACATGTCACAGCACGACAACGTATTTGTTATATAAATTTCTTGAATGGTCAAATTGGTTACAAACTGGCCGGCCGGTCATAAATGGCCAAAGCTCATAAAAGGGCACTTGAATAATAAAATGTACATGATATACATATCCATTCACGTAGGCCAAGCTGGGTCTAGTCTTTTCCACCTGTCAGTTGCAATAAATAATAAAATGTCAATTCTATAACAATTATGTGTGCCATGTAGCAGGACTCTATCACAGTATGACAACATCATATCAGCAAAATAAAGTTACATAATATCACCAAAATAAAATTACATCATTCAATCATTAAGTTTAGAGAACTTTGAACAAGTCAGTTTTTTGTATAGTAATCGCAAGTACATTCAGTGCGCAAAATGCTGTATACATGATTCCATAACCACAATCAACCTTCCCTACATACTTCTCGTTGACTTCTATAGTGGCTGATGACACAAGCAGACACTATGTCCGAAGGATTTTCAAACTTGTTCATCTTTGCATAAGCATTAGGGTTGGGTGAGACTGTCGACTTGACTAACCAAGAGAACAATGTGCTAACTAGGTAAATTGGGGACTGACAAATATCTGCTGGTTCAAATGAAGCAGGACAGACCCAAGTCCCCGGAGGGTTGAGTAGACACTTGTAGAGTGTGTCATCCACCACCAATGTATTATCAGAGTTAAACTTAGGATGGTGCTTCCAAAAGTCTTTCAAACACTTGAAAAATATGGGCTTTGTGTTATCTCACATGAGGAATCCCAGGAACTTCATTTAGATTGAAGCTCACCTCTCTACACCCCTCTTGACCGATAATGTTGAGGAAATGCTGTTTGTTCAGCCTAGGAAAGCATGCACTCAAAGCAAGTACTAGATTTTCCTGGGTCATGCAGCTCCATAGTGAAACTTGTGCTCTTTGCAGTAGTGCATGCAAAAAGATTGATGCATTGGGCCTGACCACATATTCAAATTGCATATTTCCTGTAGCATTTGGCCCAGTGACTACCTGATACCTTGATCTTGCCCAATCAAGAATACAGCTTCTCGCTATTCCTTTGTAGAAGGAGACCTTATACCTCCTTATGAGAAGCCCATTCACATCCACTATGATGCATAAATTGTCCCTTCTCTTCTTGTCCTCAAAAGACACAGGAGACAGTGCAACAATCTGTACTGGCATTACCACAAGACACGTCCTCTCTTGCCTCTCATATTCATGTCCATTTTTGGCCTCTTTATCAGCATTCTTTGTACCTACCTCATTTGTATCTATAGCAGCCGCTCGACCCATAGGGACCTCTGGACTTTTACCTTTGATATTCCCAATAGTGGGATCTGTACAAGACTCAATTGTATCATGTGCAACTGCCTCTTTCGTGTCCACAGCAGCCATGAAATGTTCTCCCATTGCCTCTCCCGATTGAGCTACTCTATCAGTGGGCACCTTTGTGCCTTTCTCTGCCTCATTGTTTTGCTCTATACATGCCTCAATTGTATTATGTGTATTTGCCTCTTTCATGTCCGTAGCAGCCACGAGAACTTCTCCCATTGCCTCTCCCGATTGAACTGCTCTGTCGTATGCCTCAGCTGTGTCGGCAGAAGCCGCGACATCACAATTACCCACTACTGAGCCTATTCCAGGTACTCTCTTAGTGAGGTCCTCCTCACCCAAGCCTCCCATATCTTCAACAGTGGCATCTGTACCCTTTGACTCCTCTGCATCAACAATGTCATAATCACTTGGGCAGACCACAGTGGCTTGGGCTATGACATCACTTGCACCCACTGCCTCACGTGTTCCAGCTTCTCTCTCAATGAGGACCTCTTCACCCATGCCTCTGGTATCCTCAAAAGTGGCATCTGTACCCATAGGCACAACTGCATCAAGAAGGGCATCCATGACAACATGAACAATACTTTCTATTCCACCATCATTAACATGGCCATCAGTAGCAGCATCTATGCTAGCATCAACTTCCATAGCATCCACAATGTCATTTGTGCAGGCATCAACTACCGTAGCATCAGCAATGGCATCTGTGCAGGCATCAAATGTGGTAGCATCATCAATGGCATCTGTTCCAGATTCAACAATGGAATCTGTACCCATAGCCACAACTGCATCAAGAAGGGCATCTATGACAGCATGAACAATACTTTTTGTTCCACCATCATTAACATTGCCATCAGCAGCAGCATGTGTGCTAGCATCAACTTCCATAGCATCCACAATGTCATTTGTGCAGGCATCAACTACCGTAGCATCAACAATGGCATCTGTGAAGGCATCAACTGTGGTAGCATCATCAATGGCATCTGTGCAAGATTCAATAGTGGCATCTGTACCCATAGCCACAACTGCATCAAGAAGGGCATCTATGACAGCATGAACAATACTTTCTGTTCCACCATCATTAACATTTCAATCAGCAACAGAATCTGTGCGAGCATCAACTTCCATAGCATCCACAATGTCATTTGTGCAGGCATCAACTAGCGTAGCATCAGCAATGGCATCTGTGTAGGCATCAACTACCATAGCATCATCAATGGCATATGTGCCAGATTCAACTATGGTGGGGGTGGGTAATGTACCCTTTTCAAGTTTAGCACGGTCAAAATCTGTATGCACATCATCATGCACAACCTGCACATCAACTGCATTAGGCACATTTGGAACAAATTCAGCAGTACTAGTAGGTGTGCAGGGATCAACTGTATCAAAAGACTCTTTTTTTTGCATGTAACCCCCCAGGAAGCTGTAGCACCCCCTCTTGGATTCTTCACAGGATAAGACTGAGCTAGTGAACCTACAGACCCCTCAACTGTATCAAAAGACACTTTTTTTTTTCTTGTAACCCCCCTAGAAGCTGTAGCACCCCTTCTTGGATTCTTCACAGGATAAGACTGATCCATTGAACCTACAGACCCCTCATCTAGAAACCCTGAAGAGCGAGTGCGTCTCATGCAAGTTCCTCTTTTTTCAGCTTCTTGATTATCTATGACAAGAAAAAGTAGAAACATATTACTAAACATGTACAGAAAATAAATCAAATAGTTTGCAACTACTCGATGCAAAGAATTAAGAGACATGTCACTAACAAATTCCAACACTTGATTCATCAATGAGCATGGATACAATAGGGGTGCAATGGATTGCACATGCCTTCTAAAGACATCTTCTAATTTCATGAAGTTACAACAAAAACATACTCAGCTCTTTGCATTTGGTTTCTTTCTCTTCCTAAATGAATCAAGAGGTATATCCATTGTGGGACTTCCACCTAACTTCTTGGGAGTCGATTTCTTGCGCTTTGGTGTTGGCTTCTTCCCCGCTGGAGGGGGTGTTGCTTTCACCGTATCTGCAATTGCCTCATCTGATGCTTCATCTCTAGTGTCCACACTTGGTGATGCTTTGGCACTCAACGGAGAACGCAACAACCTTCTTGGAGTTAGTTTTTGCCTAGGTGATTTGACTGCAGAAGACTTTGCCATCAAGATGCCTTCAACTACTCCACGTACTGCATCCCCTACGGCAGACTCCGCTTGAAGAGCTGGCTGCATCCCTCGGGTAGACTCCGCTTCAAGGCCTGGCTGCATCCCTCGGGTAGACTCCGCTTCAAGGCCTGGCTGCATCCCTGGGGTAATCAGGCCATTCTTCCTTGTGGAATGCATCGTCTTGTTAGAGCAAGCATGCGATGATTGTTCTACAAAGCAAGATATTTACAAAGTCTCACTTGGAGTATCCCAAAATACACACATAAATACTGATTTTGGTACCTACCAGTGGCCTGCGTAGAGACTCTCTCTATTTTTGTCCTCAATGATTCTTGCATACAGGTCTCTGCTGCGATGTCTGTACCTGCAAATGATTTCATTCAATGCAAGAGTTTAAACTACCAATGGAAAGTGGGCCTGCAATAGTAGTAGAAAATAATTGACACAGTGACTACCTGCACTTGATTCTTTCATCTCACTCTTCACCTTCAGACCAATCATATGCTTATCTCTAGGGGGAACATACATGTTGCAATCTAGTGCAATACAATAGCCATAGTCCCTACATACATGCGCAAAGCATAGCATATGGTACACATGGGTGCAAGGCAGGGAGAATACATCCAAGATTATGGCATCGAACGGGAATCCACATCCTACACAATGGTAGAACCCATTAAGTGCCACCTCGCTAATGCTCTGCTTAAAATCCACAGGAGGAAAAGGATTCATCAAACTGGCTCCCATGTTATGTGAAGTCCTCTCCATGGTAACACAAAATCTAAAGTGCTCTGATTCCTGTGCTATGTTGGTCTTCTGCAAGTAGTGCATGTGAAACAAAGAAGACAACACATCTAATTTAAGTCTCAATAACCCAACAAAAGAAGATTGGTGAAAAGAATATGTAGCGTGAATCTTATCCCTTTATTTGCAATACCACATATAAGACAAGCACTTACTCTATATGCTATAAACACAAGCTTGATGTGGTATATGATATGCACTATGCTATATAGCACATAGCACAATCCAAGTATAATGTGCTATAAGTGCTACATAGAGTATGCACTGTAGATCATAGCAGAGAGACTTTTTAAAATACCAGATATAGCCCAAACATTTTCTCTATATGCTATATAGCACAAGCTTGTTGGGTATATGATATGCAGTGGGCTATATGAGACATAGCACATAGCATATAGCACAAATATTGTGCTATGTAGCACATATCACAATTAGAGATGTGCTATATAGCACATATAAAAAATAGAGATTGTGCTATATAGCACAATTCACTATTCCACACACTCCAGGGCTATATTGTGAACATATAACACACAAAATATGCTATTTAGCACATAGCACATAAAAAGATTGCGCTATGCAGCACATATCAATATTTAACACACACTTCAGGGCTATACTGTCAGCATATAGCATACAGGTATGCTATATAGCACATATTACACATGTCCATTGTGCTATGTATCACATAGCACATAACCACACAGAGCACATAGCATAGAATCACACACATTCCAAATAGATGAGGGTACTATTGTGAACATGTTTTACCTAGATTGAACTATAAAGCACATAGCACATAACCACACATAGCATATAACCACCCACTCCATGAAGATGATGGCTATGTTGTGACCATATAGCACATATGTTGTGCTATATAGCACATAGCAGAAATAGAATATGCTCATATAGTACATAACCATACAATCCATAACACTCTAACCACATAACCACATGGAAGTGAACCACATACTCCAAAACAAAGTGAAGCACATGTAGGAGGGTATGCACCTTTGCTTTAGCCACATTAGCTTCTAATTCAGCAACGTTCTCTCTAGTAGTACTCGAGAATTGTCCAATCAAATCAATCAGGCGTTGTCGAGCTACAGGGTCTTGCACACAATCAATCTCCATTTTCAACTTTATGGCCAAAGTGTTTGAGCTTTGAGCACCCTCAGCCCTATGCAATTCTTTGACTTGATCCTCTACCTGCTTCTTTGCACCCTCAAGTCTTGACTTATAGTCTTGCAATCTGCCCTCTTCAATATTCTTCATTTCTGCAAGTGCCCTGCTATCCTCCTCTGCCAATTGTACTAGGCATCCTCCTGTAGGCACGCTTGACAATGGTACAGACGTACCTTCTATTTTCAATGATGATCTGGTAGAGGTAGTAGTGGTTTTGGAACCTCTCCCTCTACCACTCATCTGCTCTTCCCACCTCTTGATCTTGTTTTGCAAGTTGTGTCTTTCTTCTGAGGCTCTCATTGCCCTCTATGCAAAGATAGCCCAAGAAATTTGATGTTTGCCAGATTCACTGCAGTTTTCCAATGCAAAGGCCTTTGCAAATTGAGTCCCTACTTCATACATGAAGGGACCCTCCTGGTAGACATCCCAATGTCTCCACACAAGCTTTGGTAAGAACTTCGATCGAGCATGGTATGCCTTCACTTTCTTCTGGCTACCCGGGAATAGGCTTTGGGCATATGGGTGAAAGCATGTTAACTTGTCATGCTTTTTCATGTCCCGGACAATGCTAGCTAGCACAATTTTGACATATGCTAACTAGTACAATAACTTGAGCTACATCTCCAAGATCTATGACATATGATGTATCAATAGAAAGAACTTGAAACAAGGAATCCAAATGTACAACCTCCAAAAATTTTTGATATTATTTGTAAAAAATTTACCGGACGCCCAACTTTTCGAAGATGTGCTAACTTGAAACTGCTAACTAGCACAAAAAGCGCGACAGGTTAACATGCTTTCACCCATATAAAGACAGTTTCCCAGTCCTCCTCAGAGATGTCATTGTTTCCAGTCAAGCTACGCGGATCAACTCCCTCCAATGGAAATCCATGCTCCATATGAAATTCCTCGGCAAGACGAAAAAACTTCGTATGCAGAGGTGGTTCGATGTTCCTAACTAGACTACTGCTTGCTTGAATCGGATGCTTTGAGGAAGGTGCCATGATGCAGTCTTAAGTGATATACCTGCACATCATCCAATGAACTCATGAGACGTGGTCTGCCCTCGCTTATCATCCCTGCTAAAAAGAAACAAGAACTTCATGGGACTGATCTTGTAAGCAGGGCATTCAAGGTGATGTGCTATGGGATTTGCCCCAAGATTGCATGCAGCTTGTGGACTAGCAAATTACCTCGGGAGCCTATGTCCTCTCATGCAGCCAGCAGAAGCATTAGGTTTTTCTCGCCTCTTGTTGCAAAGGAGAAATGTGTGGCACTCATGCATCTCCAAATGCAGCTTAATATAGCTAAATGATCCCAGGTGGGGCGCGCGTCCTCAAGCAGTAGAGAGTATACATGTTCAATGGGAGAGACATACCTCGAAGAGAAGAGGGCGGTTACTGCAAAATCGTCCTTGAAGAAGCTAAGCTTGCACAGTAGAAGCTCTAAGCACAGTAGACCTTGAGCACGCGCGCGCACACGTGTGTGTGTGTGTGTGTGTGTGTGAGAGAGAGAGAGAGAGAGAGAGAGAGAGAGAGAGAGAGAGAGAGAGAGAGAGAGAGAGAGAGAGAGAGAGAGAGAGAGAGAGAGAGAGAGAGAGAGAGAGAGAGAGAGAGAGAGGGGCGGGGGGGGGAGGCACGGTGTTTGAAACTGCCAACTACTCATGAAACAAAGTGGGTGTGTGAAGGCTGAATTTTTCAGTATAACATTTTTTAGAATATAAATTTGGACGTCTGAAATATGGCACCAGTGACCACACCCCCAATGTCATGCTATGCTATTTAATTATATCACATATGTAGCTTTCCACCTATTCATGCTTTCACCCCCTTCAACCTTTATAATTTGTGTTATGTATGTGCTTATCTGACATTCACTATGTGTGAGACAATCTCTCTAAGAACCGACATTAGAGCTTAAAAATGCATTAGTTGCAGGTGGTTAACTCATTGACAAAGCCTGAGTCTCTCTGCATACATTGTGCTTCTGCTATCTGTAATACTTGAATTTGTGTGTGTGTGTGCGCGTGTGTCCTTCAAATGGTGGGAGCCACCTCCAAGGTCTATGAGCTGGAAAATTTGTAGACATCAACATAAAATTTGGGTTCAACACACCACATCAAGTGTGCAAGTGACTCCTTTCAAATGCTACATATCTTGCTCAGCCTCAAGGGGTAGGGGAAAAGGTGTTGAGCTTCAATCGGCGTGCAAATTGCCTCTCCTTCAAAGCTTGTGAATTTTCATCTCACGAGTATTCGACATCCATATCAAGGAGAACTTGTGTTTCATCCCTCACCCTCCATGTAGCAGCAAGAGCATGTAGACCATCTGCGAGCACAAATGGTTTGCATGCTCATTTGTATATCATAAATGGTCAATTGCTCTCATTTTGGTACAGCTCCGCCTTGAGGGGTAGGGGTAAATGTGACCTTCAACTAATCTGCTATCGATTGCCCCTCCTTTGTAGAGTGTGACTTTTCATCTCCCTTGTATTTGATGGATGTCCATATTGAGAATTTCTCATTGCTCATCCCTCACCCTCCATGCAGCAACTAGAGCACGCATAGCATCTGCACACACGAATGGTTTGCAAGCTCATCCATTATAGCACTAAATTGGCCTTTTTTTCGTAAAAAATGGGTGAAGATGTCTGATGACCTTTTTGTTCTCCATGAACATGCAGACCGTCCGTGGCGTGCGGACGATTAGCGTGCATGAAACTAGAAGCAAACATTAAACTTTCTCTGATTTTTTGGTTATCACTTAAGTTTTGCTCTGATTTTGTGTCTCAAGATGGAGAGAGAGAGAGAGAGAGAGAGAGAGAGAGAGAGAGAGAGAGAGAGAGAGAGAGAGAGAGAGAGAGAGAGAGAGAGAGAGAGAGAGAGAGAGAGAGAGAGAGACATCTGAGAGCATTTGCTGTCAACAAATGGATGGCAACAATACAGGGCGTTGGATAGGGGGAAAGGGGAACACACCCATAGCCCAAAACAATTACCTCTCTATAGCCCATGATATTTACTGTACCCTGATATACTAGAGTTCACCTTCAAAAGTCGACAATGTTGCCTACAAACCATCGTCAAGACATGATCGTATGCACAACACCTTTGCAATAACAATTGATAGTACGCCACACCAACTTTGCCGGTTGACAGCTTCCACACAACACAAACCACTCTCTCTTTCCCTCTCACACTCACACCAAAGGTCCGGGGAGGCACACACTTCTCAAACTGGTACCGATCAAGGAGGATAGAGCAAAGACAATAAGGGGGAAAAAGGGAAGGAAACAACAACAAATATGGCCATGACTTACTGGCAAAAAGCCTTGAAACCTTCTGCTACCACACGGTGGTGCAACCAAAGTGTGTCGACTCTAGAAGGTGGCATGGACAAATATGTACAGGCAAGCAGAAGCATGGCAAAGGACTGAAGCATCTAGGAAAATCATGGGATGGCAGGTAGCAACGAAAGTGTATGCATGATGCGCCTTATAGGCCAGGGAAGGCTCCATAAGGGGCTAATTCGGGTAGCAAGTGAAGGAGATGAAAAGTGTAGCCTTTGGGTCTAAGAAAGAAGAGCTTGAAGTGCTAAAGGAACAGGTCCAGACGGCTCATCAAACCGAGCTACGGAGCCCAAGTTATTGAAGGTTAAAGCTTTAGTGGTTTGTAGATTCTTGCCGGACAGGGCAACTGGGGACAGGTGGTCCAAGTGGAACTCGAGGTATAGATATGTAAAGCTAAGTTCATGGAGCCTACCCGTCTTTTTGGATTGCGGATCGGAGCCATGGTTTGCAAGATATGATCAATTGAAGTTTTTTTCGGGGGCCGGGTCTGAGCCCACTTGGCCACATTGGAGAATGTGCCACATGGAATCTTTTGAGCACCGACAAAGTTCTGGAGTAGGTTGTACATCATACGAAGCTAGCAGGAAGTGACTGCATGCCAAACAAAGTCGGGAGCAAAAAGTTATGACAATCGGAAAATTGGGTGCCCTGATTCAAAGGTGATTGCAGATGATTTTTTTCACTTTTTGAAAGCCTTGGTTCGAGGATGCCGAGGGATCAAAATGCCGACACTGGGGGTGTGGTTGTAGCTGGGAAGATGGAGTTTCAGAAAGGCTTTGCGGCTTGGCACATGGAAGTTGGAGCAGAGGATTGAAGCCTGGTAAAGGCAGGCCAAAAAGATTTTTTTGTTAAAAAAAATATTGGGGTTTTTTTTGGAAGCCCTTGAGGCTCAAGGCTTGGGGAACCGCCACGTGGCAGCTCCATTAACCCACATGCGCAGTGAGCGGGCGAGGTACCCCCCCCCCCCCCCCCCCCCCCAACAGCGACATCGCTATTGCCTCAACAAGGGGAAGGGGTCTCGCTGGCAAGAGGTGCCGACAAGTGGAAATTGAAGAGCAAACCAAGGACACTCAAAGGTTCAAGGGAAATCCGTCCGGCCAAAGTGGAAGGGACAAGGACAAGAGGTGTAGCATGCAAAGGTTTCCAAAAATAAACTATGCCAAGTGTTGGCAATGCACTCAAATGCTAAAAGGAACTCCAAATGAAGTGCACGACATGGAAGCTCTCCCCATTTTTCTTTTTTGGGATTCCTAGGCACACCCTTATAAAAGGAGGTTTATGTTCATTTTTTAGGGTCTTTGGACCAATGTTGGCTTTTTTGCTTGTGTGTGTGAGTGGAAGCTTGAAGCTTGTGTGTTGCTAAGCTTGCCATTGAAGCTTCATACTTGGTTGTACTACTCCCTATGCAATAATACCACTCATTTGCCCCGATCTTTTGTGTTGCTTCTCCCCACTCCCCTCCTCTTCTCTTGCTCTTATTGTATTGACCATTGCTTGTAGAGGGTTTGCGTGCAGCTCAAAAGGTGCTACCAAGAGGGCTGATTAGGAGTTTTTTGTGAGTCCGAAAGAGTGAGTTGAGTAGTGTGGGTGCATTTGTGTTGTGGGTGTTTTTTGCAAGGTGTGAGGTAGTTGTCTTGTATGCTAGAGTGGAGTTGTTGGTGCAAATTAGCCAATTTGAAGGTGTTATTTGAGAGGTTAGGGGTGCTGTGGAATCCTTGGGCTATAGAGAGGCAGATATTGTGTGTGCTGTGTGTGTTCCTTTTCCCCCTCTCCATCTTCTGGTGCCCCCACTGAGGAGTTGTCTGATGCTCCAAATTTGCGGTTGAAAGTGGTGTTTTTTAGCCGACAAAGCGGTTGGCTGATGGTCGAGATGTTTGATGGTCGAGTTTGAAGCTGACAGAGATGGTGGAGCCACGTTTTGGCCCCATATTTACGGGCATTGAAGATTTCAAGGATTGGTTAGCAGATTTCGAATTATGGTTGTTGTTGAGGTGTATGTCGACAGATTCAAAAAGGTTACATACAATTCCGTTGTTGATGCGAGGACGAGCCAAGGTGTGGTTCGATGGCTTAGAGAGCCGTGATCGAGAATCATGGCAAAGGTTGTAGAGTCAACTTCTGGAGTGGTTTCGAGGGGTGATTACGGCGGAAAACGCCGGTGCAAGGCTGAAGGCAGTACACGAGGATGTTAGTAAAGATTTCTCTCTTTTCATTGAGCAGTTTGAAGCTTGTTGGAAGCAGTTAGAGATTGCTACTGGGATCAAAAGCAATCAATCTTTAAAGCTGTCAAAGCTGTTAGAGTGCTTGCACCTGAGGATTAGAGAAAAGGTCGAAGATGGTGCAGATACCTATGAAGACATGGTCTATTCGGCAAAGATAAAGAGAAGAAAGGTGAAGCGGAAGTTGGAGTTGGTAATGGTAAAGCCAACAGATTATATGCCTGTTGTTGCGAAGGTAGCGAAGTGCTCTTTGGTCCAGCCAAATGTGGTTCTAGTTGTGCAAAAGGCAAGGCCTGTGGAGGTAAGACCTACTATTGGTTATGTTCCTTGGAGGTTGCCAGTTTGTGATGTGCATGTGCCGAGGGTGGAAGAGCTTGTCAATGAGGGTAAGCTCCATGTCGAGGTGAACCAAGATGCAAAAGCGGTAGCAGATGTGGAGGTTCTAGTACGGATTGAAGAGGTAAAGCATGTTCTTGTTGAAAGTTTTCATGAAAAGGTAGCAGAATGCAATCGAGATGCAGATACCAAGGGTTCAAAATCTGATGAAGAAAGTGAACAAAGTGGTGAAGATGATCAAACCTTTGTGGAGCAGCAAGTGGATGCAGATGCTGATATGGAGTCGATATATGATGCCGATGCCGATGATGATACAAGTTCGATTAGTTGGGAGACAAGCGAGGAGAATAATGCGGATGAGTATACATCCTATGACGAGGAAACAGAATCTGATGAACCTGAACTGGTAAAGGTAAAGCGACCCTCTTATATGTTTGACGATATGGTAATAGCACATGTGCAAGAAGAGCAGGGAACAGAGCAAGCCGAGATGCTTGATGAAAGCCAAAAGGAGCGGTCTAGGCCTATAGATGATGAAATGCAGGTGAAGGTGGTGTGTGGTACCATGCTAATGGCTGTGCTGATGAAAGTAGCAGTGGAATGTGCCATGGTGGTGCAACATGTGCAGAATTTTTCCAAGGGAGATAAAGAGGCCATGTCTATGGAGGAACTTGAGATGGATGCGGTAGAAAACTAGTTTCTCTCTTCCATAGAGGAGCATGATGGAGCGGTAGAAGAGGTGATTGAAGAGCAGTTGGTTGAAGTTGATGAGCAGATGGTGTTGGTCGACATTGAAGGGCCGGTTGACAAGGAAGGGTTCGATGATGCTGGAATTGAGTGTGTGGCCAAAGAGGAGGTTGTGATGCCAAAGACGGAGGAGATTCCAATGCAGTAGACATGTCCAGTGGTTGAGAAAGGAGAATCTCAAGCAGTGGCTTTGCTTCCATTGAAGGTATGTGAATTATGGTTGATGAAAAAGATGGTAGATACAGCTCTATGGAGGTTAGTTCAGCAGGTGCAGGGGGATATGCTCAAGGCCTCCACCTTATTTAGTTGGGAGGGAGGGTCAGACATGTGTTGTAGCTTGGTGTCAGCTACATGGTTTTTTGATGATGATACGCTTGGAGCTGCTTGGTATGGAGTAGACACGTTGCAAAGGAGTGCATGGAGTGCAGAAGGTAGGCAATGGGCAGTCTACACACATGGTGATCTAGGTGCTTGGGTAGGGCACTATTGGAGATTGTTGCAGATGGATGCAAGTGAACAGAGCCAGGTGTTTGATCCAGGTGGAAGCTATGTGATGCAAGGGGTGGGGAAAACCACTTGAAGGTTTGGCGATAGAGTGCAATAAAATAGTGTACATATGGTGTTTTAGTTTTCTCATAGTGTGTGCCACGTTTTGCAATTTATAGTGAAATAAAGCTCTTTTGTGGTTGAGCATAAATGCTCAACAAGGGGGTGGGCAATGATGGTGCAGCCAAAGTGTGTTGACTCTAGAAGGTGGCAAGGACAGATATGTACAGGCAAGCAGAAGCATGGCAAAGGACTGAAGCATCTAGGAAAATCATGGGATGGCAGGTAGCAGCGGAAGTGTATGCATGATGCGGCTTATAGGCCAGGGAAGGCTCCATAAGGGGCTAATTGGGGTAGTAGGTGAAGGAGATGAAACATGGAGCCTTTGGGTCAAAGAAAGAAGAGCTTGAAGTGCTGAAGGAACAGATCCAGACGGCTCATCAAACCGAGCTACGGAGCCCAAGTTATTGAAGGTTAAAGCTTTAGTGGTTTGCAGATTCTTGCCAGACAAGGCAGTTGGGGATAGGTGGTCCAAGTGGAACTTGAGGTATAGATATGTAAAGCTCAGTTCATGGAGCCTACCCGTCTTTTTGGATTGCGGATCGGAGCCATGGTTTGCAAGATATGATCAATTGAAGTTTTTTTCGGGGGCCGGGTCTGAGCCCACTTGGCCGCATTGGAGAATGTGCCACCTGGAATCTTTTGAGCATTGACGAAGTTCTGGAGCAGGTTGTACATCATATGGAGCTAGCAAGAAGTGATTGAATACCAAACAGAGTCCGGAGCAAGAAGTTATGACAGTCGAAAAATTGGGTGCCCTTGTCCAAAGGTGATTGCAGATGATTTTTTCACTTTTTGAAAGCCTTGGTTCGGGGATGCCGAGGGATCAAAATGCCGAGACAAGGGGTGTGGTTGTAGCTCGGAAGATGGAGTTTCAGAAAGGCTTTGCGGCTTGGCACATGGAAGTTGGAGCAGAGAATGGAAGCCTGGTAAAGGCATGCCAAAAAGATTTTTTTGTTAAAAAAAATAGTGGGGGTTTTTTTGGAAGCCCTTGAGGCTCAAGGCTTGGGGAGCCGCCACGTGGCAGCTCCATTAACCCACATGCACAGTGAGCACGCAAGGTACCGCAGTATATAATGCAAGGCGTGACGCCTCATTGGTATCCAAGAGGTGGAGGGGAGGTCCCCTTGAGCGTGGCTATGGCGCCTGCGGTTGGCGCTACTGTGTTGGCGTTGGCGGCGATTTTGGCAACAGTGGCCGGCGGTGCAGGGAGGTGGTGCGCCCACGCCCTCGGGCGGCCGCATGGTGGTTGGCTTCAGTGATGACATGGCAGGCAGATAAGAGGTGGTTCCCACGCCCGTAAGGGGCCAAAGATTTTTTAGGATAAAGGGTTGTACGCGCCCCCCCCCCCCCCCCCCCCCCCCCCCCCCCCCCCAACAGCGACATCGCTATTGCCTCAACAAGGGGAAGGGGTCTCGCTGGCAAGAGGTGCCGACAAGTGGAAATTGAAGAGCAAACCAAGGACACTCAAAGGTTCAAGGGAAATCCATCCGGCCAAAGTGGAAGGGATAAGGACAAGAGGTGTAGCATGCAAAGGTTTCCAAAAATAAACTATGCCAAGTGTTGGCAATGCACTCAAATGCTAAAAGGAACTCCAAATGAAGTGCACGACATGGAAGCTCTCCCCATTTTTCTTTTTTGGGATTCCTAGGCACACCCTTATAAAAGGAGGTTTATGTTCATTTTTTAGGGTCTTTGGACCAATGTTGGCTTTTTTGCTTGTGTGTGTGAGTGGAAGCTTGAAGCTTGTGTGTTGCTAAGCTTGCCATTGAAGCTTCATACTTGGTTGTACTACTCCCTATGCAATAATACCACTCATTTGCCCCGATATTTTGTGTTGCTTCTCCCCACTCCCCTCCTCTTCTCTCGCTCTTATTGTATTGACCATTGCTTGTAGAGGGTTTGCGTGCAGCTCAAAAGGTGCTACCAAGAGGGCTGATTAGGAGTTTTTTGTGAGTCCGAAAGGGTGAGTTGAGCAGTGTGGGTGCATTTGTGTTGTGGGTGTTTTTTGCAAGGTGTGAGGTAGTTGTCTTGTATGCTAGAGTGGAGTTGTTGGTGCAAATTAGCCAATTTGAAGGTGTTATTTGAGAGGTTAGGGGTGCTGTGGAATCCCTGGGCTATAGAGAGGCAGATATTGTGTGTGTTGGGTGTGTTCCTATTCCCCCTCTCCAACGGCTCTACCGACACCAGGACAACGAGAATGAAAGAATTCTGGCAAGACTTGATGTCACCTCAGAGAAACTTTCCTCTTGAGAACAAGGGTCGCCACACACGAGTAGGATCTCCATACATATCTAATTCTCCCTAGAGAATGCACTATAGGCTCTCTCTCTCTCTCTCTCTCTCTCTCTCTCTCTCTCTCTCTCCACGGTCGCCATCTCGCCAAAGCTAAGGTTTTTGTAAATACCACTTTGAATCAAGTTTGCCCTCACATCCCGAGGGGTTTTCATCATCTACGTCTACGTCTTTCTCTCTCTCTCTCTCTCTCTCCGTCTCTCTCTCTCTCTCTCTCTATAGTGTGTTGTATAAGTGTTACTTTAATCACTACTATCCGCGTTCTAGCCGCTCAAAGCTAGGTAGTGCCCCCTGTTCACTTTTCATGGCAAGTTCGGTGTGCATGGTCCTGGTGTTGAGGCCGTCGAGGTTTGTTTTTCACTTGCACTTTTCAGTGTAAGCTTCTTCTTGATGCATCTCTCAATTCGCTCATCACATTGGAGACCCGACAACACCATCACTCTAGCCTCAGCAAGAGCTACGCGACAATACCAAGAATTGCTCAGGGTGGAGCGAATGCACATGACGCATCTACGAGCTGTTTGCCTTTGTAAGTATATCAAATGATGTATGTTTTCTGCTTGCAAGTAGTCTTCGTTAGAATCGTAGTGACATAAGATACACATAGGTACTCATAGATTTTAGTTTTGGGCATTTTCAAAATTTGGTTCTGTCTTTATACGCATTTTCCACAGATGGGACTAGAGTGAGGTTTTGAGTGTAGAGACTTGGGATAGGTGTATCCTAGTGAGGGGATGGTGTTCCTTTAAATTTGTATGATTTTGGTATGGTTTAGTGAGTTTCCTTCTGTTTGTGTTTATGTGGGTTGCGTGGTGTAGTTGAGACCCGGGGGATTCACTCTATATACAAATTGGGATGTCACCTGCGAGTGGACAACTTTGACAATGTTAAGAAATAAGACGTAGCTAAATAGATAATTGAGTAGATTACTTAATGGAGAGAGACAGATTTATATACACGAAATTATAGAGGAGAGAGAGAGAGAGAGAGAGAGAGAGAGAGAGAGAGAGAGAGAGAGAGAGAGAGAGAGTACACAGATTTATATACACGAAATTATAGAGGAGAGAGAGAGAGAGAGAGAGAGAGAGAGAGAGAGAGTACACACGATATACGTGGTTCACCCAATGTGGGCTACGTCCACGGGAAAGCAGCCACTCAATGGCTTTAGTACTTCAAAACAAGTAGTATTTTACAAAGGGATTATACCCTTAATGGAGCTCCCGCCTTGCTTCACTCTCACCACCTCACACTCACCTTGTTGCATCAACTTCACACTATGAAATGTGTGTAGAAATGGCCTCCTTTTATAGGCCAAAAGGGCTGCCCTCTCTTATGAGCGACAGCCATGTGTAGCCGCCCTTGTGCGAATAAGTCCAAATCAGACCCTCCAATCCGCCCATGTGTGGCTGCCCTTAAGAAGACAAGTCCGCTTTTGAATTCGGCCACCGGCCATTGACTTCCGACCACCGGCCATTGACTACCAGCCACCGGCCAACCGACCGGTTGTTTTTCGACCACTTTCCGGCCGCCGTCCGGCCATAATATTCCGGTGAAAAAGAATATTCCGGAAAAAAAAAGTCTCGGGGGCCTCTGCTCCCGAGGCCTTTAAAGTTGCCCCTGATTCTTGTCCGTGAAAATTTTGGTTTCCGGTGAGTGATTTTCCTTCACGCACGATGGCTTCTCCTCATAATGGGGGCATTACAAATGTGCGCTTTTACCACAGAAAATTACAAGGGTAAATCAGGCTCCATACTTAACAGACAATACCCCAATATAAGATTCATATTAGAGAATATGACTCCCCTTTCTATGCTTATACGACAATCAATGAAGAAAACTATCATACCCCTATCTTACATAAAAAATTTAGGTTTCACATTATCTAAATGAGTAAAACTAGTCAAAGAGTGTGTAGCATACTGATTGGCAATGTACTAAGGATCCACTTCTATTGATAGCTAGACGTACTATCAATGTGTCTCAACTATGTGTCCGATCAGCCTGCACTTTGGCTTCTCGTCCAATTTTACCCCATCCAAAATTGGTGTAAATCAACCCTTGAACTACTCCAAATTAGCCCTAATCTATGACCGGCTTGATGCAAAATTTGATGTGTGACCTGATAAAAAACTTCCCCAAAAATAATTCCAGTTCTAAACACCATTGAACAATTTTTATAAGTAATCAACTTGGGTGAGGTTCCCTCCCCCCCCCCTCCCCTCCCCCTTCCCTCCCCCATAAATATGATACCCCCTCCCTTATTTTTTAAGCTTGAGAGATAAATTATTGGGGGCCTTCCCTTAACTTATATGCTTATGTAACTTGTAGAAAAAACCCCTCCCCTGCACTTATGTGGTGCGATAAGTTTTCCATGGTGAATCCCCGGGAGTTGAGAGTAGCGAGATCATAGATTGTGGTTTAGTTAGCCTTCTAGAGTGTTGTATGCGTGGGATGGTCTCAGCCTCTGACAAGCTAAAGAGATTGCCTCTGTGCACCTATTGTGTCATCCGTGTCCTTGATTGACATTATGTTGATCTAGGTTGTGTTGCATGCACTTTATGCGTGGTGTGATTCGCTCCCACAATAGTCTCCCTCATGTGAAGTTGCATTGCAGTTTTGAGCATACCAATGTGCTCATAGGTGAAAGCTCTTCCTTTCTATGTAAGTCTCTTGTGATAAAGTTGTATTTTTAGTACTATCTATATGCAAGTGGTTTTTGTCACTTACACTACATACATGTATCAAGATACGGTTTTGTCCATAGGAGTAGATAGAGTAGATCCTAAGCACCTATAGAGTTCTTTGGAGGCCTAAATTGACCTGCCCAAAATAGATTGTTTATCTTTGGTGCAAATTTTCCCAAGTGTCAAAAATGGCTTTTGAGCACATGAGGTTGGGGCAGATACATGAAGGTTAGCTTTTGGTGTTTGACACACACCTAAGAAATCGATCTAGGTGAGAGCGCACTAGACTTAGGTTTTCCAAAGGATTAACTATCTCTTGTAGCCTCCATGGACTAGTTGATTCAGCTACGTCCCACGGATGGACATTTTATGTCTATGGTTCTTGCTTTGCTAGGATTGATATGGTGAGTCTTGGTAGCAGCCGCCGACATTTTGGCATCGTTGTCGGGGAATATTAGCTGGTCAGCTAATAGGACATCACTATCATTCTTTTATCATGTTAGTCACTCATGGTATCAAAACTCCATTTATGAATTTAAATTCTTGCAAAGTCCAAACTTACTGTATCAGGTTTATTTATCAAAAGTGTAAAAGGGGCCAAGAGATTCTAGAGTTGTATTATATGCAATTCCTAGCCGTTGTACCTAGCCATTTAGTTAGGGTTTCATTTCTCAAACCTTGGCTAAGGTATAAAAGCTAATTTTTAAACTTTGGGCTTAAGTTTTGGATAATAAAAGTTGAGCATATGCTATAGTATACTTTGGTGAACTCTCTTGTGTTTCATTCCTTCATGTCCCCCTCATGTGAAGTTGCATTGCAGTGCTGAGCATACGAACACACTCATAGGTGAAAGCTCTTTCTTTCTATGTAAGTCTCTCGTGATGAAGTTGTGTTTTTAATAATGTCTATCTATAACCTTGTTTTGCCCCTTATGCTCTATACATGTATCAAAACAGGTTTTTGACCATAGGATTAGATAGAGAATATCCTAAGGTTTGGAGGCTGAAATCGACCTGCTTAAATTAGGCTGTTTATGTTTGATGCAATTTTTCCCAAGTGTCAAAAATGACTTTTGAGAACATGAGGTTGGTGAGAATACTCTGCACATTCTAGATAGCAAGGTTTGTTGCATTTGGAGTACTATAGCTATACAAAATCAACGGCTCGTGGTAAGAAGGTTAGCTTTTGGTGTTTCACCACTAAAAAACACTCATCCACTTAAACTATAGGCATATCTCTCATCCAAGAACTGAGATATTTCGTGCAACCATCAAGTTCACAAAAAAAAAGATAATCAAAGTAGTCTCCCTTTATAATTCAACTTCAACGCCGCTAACATATTTAATGGATGCATTAACATTGTTGCTTGAACAACACACTATGGAAATTCCAATTATTATCTTGGGTGACTTCAACATTGACATTAAATCTCCTGATACTTCCTACAACCGCCTTTCATCTTTCTTAAATATATATAGCACCGAAAAATTAATAAGAGATGTTACAACTATCCATGGATCTTCTTTAGACCACGTTGGGGCTAGCTCAATAATCTCCAACTACGAATCAGGGATGAGCTTCATGTATTGATTTGATCACTCTGCAACATACATTATGCTACCTTGTGACCAGCCTTAACATTGCCACTCCCCATTCCTTTGTCTTGTTGTAGGCCACCATGAATTCCCACCATGTTTTCTCAATTTCTTAGAATGATTCCAAGTGTTTTTCCATCCATCATTTTTAAATCTTTTGGAATATATTGTAATCTAAATAGTTCATTGTAACATTTAGTTTCAATAATCTAATATTTTATTATGCCAATAAATGTTTTAAAATATTATCTAATCACCTTCTCCCTTTCTCTCTCACAAAGAACTCTCTTACAATTATTAAAACCCTCTCAATAGCCTTATGCCATAGTAAACTTTTACCTTGTTCTTTATAATGAGGTGAAGTTCACTTTGGCTTGCATAAAGCTATTGAGAGGAATTTAATAATAAGAAGCTTCTTTGAGAGAGGAAGAAAAACAAAGTGGGATTTAAATTTTAAAACATTGTTATCATATTATATTTTTTGAAAGCAAGTATAACACTGAACTAAGTAGATTACAATATATTAAAAAAACATTAAAAAAAATACTAAATAAAAACTTTGAAGCATGGTAACAAATTGAGAAAAAAAGGTGAGACGA